>NW_019213401.1:96871-163680 GCF_002532875.2 Varroa jacobsoni
AAGTGGAATGAATCCTCTTCAAAAGGTCTGAATGTTTTATCAATAAAGCAAGCGGTTTGGTCGGCATCGACGAACATGTCAACACCGTTCAGCCAAGGCTTTGTATTTGGAACTGCACTGAACTACGCAGGTAGTTTTCCTCAATTACTTCGAAAATCCTATTTGACTTCAAGTGGAGAACATTGAGAGGTACGGTATCGCAACCTGAAGTCGAAGTTTGGGAACAACAAGACTCTTATCTAGACTTTTAAAAATAGAGCTTTTTTTTTAGCTATTAAGGACCGCACAAAGATTCAATATAAAAAAAGTGTATCATGTAAAGTTGCGAGCTATTTAGCCGTCATACAGAGCTATCCCTCACGCTGGACTACGTACCCTAATGTGACTAATCTATTTATTATTACGCATTGTTGCTCTGTCTGGGTGTAAAGATGAAGAATCTAAATCACAGTGTACAATGCGTTCGGAATCATGTCTCAGACCTCAAGCTAAGTCGTCTGGATCCTGACCTCAGACGGGGACCAGTAACTATGTGACATACAGATGGGATGGTTGATACTTTACTTGTATATCTTTATGTATCGCAAGATAGTGCTTTAACCAGAGATCAGACCAGACCAGATCAGTTAGTACAACAACACTTTTGCCTTTTAACGCTCACTATACATATATGTAATACGATCAAATCAAAAGCGAGCTAATGAAAAAAATGCTTAATAAACTGCAGAGTCGCCTCAGTGCGTATTAAAAATTGCCGAAAATAACGCATATACGGAAGGGATCACTGGGAAAGATGCTTCATAATTTATTTTAATTTAGTAGCACAGCAAAAAATCATAACCAGGTCTGTGGTTTGTCTAAACCCTAATCGGCCGAGATCTAGTCCTGTATTTTACATGGTAGTCTATAAGTTAGAAAACACCGAACAGAGTTCAAAATAGCTGCTGCATGTGGGCCTTCTGACAGCGCAGTTGACGAAGCTTAGCTCAACAGGCTGTAAACTTTTATTGCCCCCAACAAATTTCAACAGCAAAAACCGACCAGGCAAGCCAGCATGGTCCGGGACACAAAGCCACATAATAATACACCACTCGCAGAGAGCGTCGGTGCCCAACAATGGAGAATCCGTTCAAAGTGGGACCATCAAAGAAGTGAAACGTCGTAAATGTTTTCATGGGTCTTAGAGTTGCCAAATGGAAGAATATACAACACCTATGATATAGCGTCATGGTCGAGCATAATTTAAATACTAATCTATATTTTATTTGTTTGCTGAACATATAAAGGCACGATTTAGGCGCAACTGATTCGTTTTATAACTAGTGATTTGAGAGTGGTGAATCAGGAAGATTACTGACTACATTTAGGAACGTTTTACCAGCAAATGTTCTTCACAAGAAGAGAACATCAGCCTATTGATCCGCTTAGATTTTCTTCTTAATCCTTAATTAAGAAAATCCGCTTATTTGAGAGGACTTTTGAATTAGAGTGCCACTAAACTGGCTTGCCCCACGCTCGCTTTCGATATGCTTTAAGAAGTATAGGATTAAAAAAAAATTGACTGTCATTATCTCTGAATGAGTTATCACATCTCGGAAAACGAGGTCTACCTGTTAACAGACAATATTATCCAATGTTAATATATAATTATTCCAGTAACAATTCAATTCTTCATTGTTTTATAGCTGTCGAACATTCGAGTTGAGTGAGTAAAGTACATCAATGAGAACCATATTTTTGTACGTGTGTCCCGCCTTCTCCCATTCGCACCGACAAGATAATAAAGCTGACATCCAGAAGGTCTGTAAAAACCCGTCCGATTAAGGTAACCTCCCCCAGCTACTGCGCTAGAAAGCGGTGCTAATAGTATTCTGTCTGATAAGCGAAATTGCCCTTGCGTCCCCTTGAAAGCTGTTTAATGATCCCTGGATTTAATCGTGAATAAACTATTCTAATATAGAACAAGAATATACACTCGAGGAGAAACAAATAAGAAATATCAGAGTTCGAAAGCATAGTCCATAGAGTACAATGTTAGATCCAATTTTCACTATTCTAGTTCCAGACTGAAGTCTCCTGGACTCATGTACCACTTAATTTCCCATTAGCAGAACTAATGAGAGCTATTTCCTTTGCCCCTTTCCACGCATATACTTCGCCCTTAAAAGAGAAAAGCATCCTTTCCTATATTTTAGAGATCTGCTCTTGTCGTAGAGCTTTTCGATCAGCTCAGGAAGCACAATAAGGTCTATTACGCCGTAACGCGCACATAGCGTCAATGAATCGATAAACTCGCATCAGACAATTCGGCCGCAATACGCCGGGCAGTCAGTGAGTTAATCTGAATGGTTTCGGTCAACGACCTTAACCATAAAGCTTCAAAAACATAATGTCGTGCTTCTTAGAAACAACGTAGATTATTTAAGAAATATATTTTTATACGATGCTAAAACTTTAGCTCTCTGTAGAAACGTTACTTTTTAGGAACTCGCTTTAAAAAAATCATGACCGTTCCTCCCCTGTTACTTCTGGAGCGACTTTGTGTGTTTAAAAAATCTAAATTGACAGTAATAAAGAAAAAACTACTCAGCGTCCACAGGCGGGTTCATTTTATTGTTGAAGCACTGGTTCGACAACTGGACACCTTTTTTTGGCGTAAATGCGATCATTTGAGTGAGAGCATCTTTCATAATTCTAATTATTGGCATAATGTTTGACTAAGCCTGGAGACGTCAATCTCGATAAGAGTTTACAGGCGTAATACTTTTAATTACTGTTGTTGGATCACCGCTAGGCATCGCGTCAGGCAAGCCTAATGCCCTACTTTTCGCCACGTCAACTAACTGTCACCTGAAACGACGCTTAAAGGTAGAATACCTTTTTCCTATTTCCTGAGACTTTTCTCTAAAAATAACAAATTTTTTTGGCACTATGAATACATTTTCATATAAAACAAAGGATAAGAACAAAAGATTTCAATACCAAACAAAGGATACAGAAAGCACAGAAGCATACTATAGAAAAAAATTTCGTAGAAGAAGAAGAAGCCCATCTAATTGAAAGCCGCCTGTTCGGCATCCAGGACAAAAGCAGCCAAACGTATCAAAAAATTGCATATAGAGCACTTGGCAAAGTATACATAGGCCGAAACTGAAATAATACTGTCTGTCACAAGCAAAGTAACCCTAGATGAAAATTCTATTTTAGCAGCAATCAATTTCGCAACTATATGAAAGGATGCAGAAGACGTGGGAAGCATGAAAAAAATCGGCAGACCCAATCGACCAGTCACCACTATGTGCAGACTGAAAAGGGCCCTTCGTTATTCAAGGCCACTGCTGCTACGGGATCAGCCCGTCACGTTGCCATCATTCTGGTTATATCGAATCACAACGGATGACGAGCGGAATCGAAAGCGAGACCTGCGTGAGTGTTATTCATTGTGTGCGCAGCTTTGCCCTGCCGTATCTCGCGTTAAATGATTAGATCGAGTGTCGACCATAGACGTGAAACCGCGTCAAGCTCTAGCCGTCTCTAACGGAAGGATATGTAATTCTCTGATTTTCACGCACTCACGCATCGCTTCCTGCTGGTCACCTGCACGAACAGAGTTAATATGTGTTTCAAGTTAAAGTACGTAAACGCCTAATGTCCAGGGTTAAACTTAGACTTACTTGTCAGTCAATGAATGGTCGGCACTTGAATCGGATACTGCTACAGTCTGCGCTGTATCTGGAAACAATTACGGTTAGAATTTAAATATAGATGTTTTTCTATATAGCAGTTTTCTATGCATTTTGCCTAACTGCCCGCTAGGCACATGGGGAAGCTGCTAAGAAAGAAAAAGAGTATTCAATTTCATTCATACTTACCAGAGCATTGGGGCTTTAGAGACGAGATACCGATGCGAGTAACATCTAAGATGTAACGCATATCGTGCGAGTTCGATCTAAAGAGCATAAAAACTAAGTATAATGCTATGAGGAAACGTGATTTACCTCAACCCCACAACAAGGCAGCCTCAAAAAGTTCTGCTGTACGATAATTTTATTGGAGTCTTGTCGCCATATGAACTATTCAAAAACTTTTCAATTATTTATTCAAATATGCTTTTCTTTCAAACTAAACTGCAAGTGAATCCTATATCTGTCGACATCAGCAACTATACGCAAATTCATGAAATGAGCTAGTATGAATCACGTAAATACACGAGTATGTTATTACTTTATAATGTGGCTGCCAGTTCCATTAAATAGCCTTCGGTATATCGGTAGCCAGCGTCGAATTTTACACTCAACAAATCACGGCTAAATTTGGCTTAAGCTATACCTCTAAATCTAAGCAGATACTTCAACGTTTCTGATAGTCGTGTTTATTTGACATTATGTTATTTACAGCATGACTCCAGCTTCAATCAAGCACCTAAATTACCAGCTTTTTAAGTATTCCTTTTTTAAACCGTAAATCACCTTTTAATAGTAACCGCGCGTAAGGAGATAGAGGCAGGTATAAAATCGTTAAAAAAACTACGTACACAACATTCCAACGCAATCCAATTTTAGGGCTATAGCTGGTCAAAAGTTTTAATGATGCGAGCACTTGAAGCGTCTGGAAGGTGCAAAAAAAGGCAAATTAAAAGACCAACCGTCGAAGCCTATCTGAACGACCTAGTCGGTAACCCGAATAAATATACTCCTATTTGAAACGGCCGTTGATTTCTATATCAAAAACCTATGTAACTCAAAACGAGCTTTTTGAGCGACCCTGATGAATCTTTGAACCTATTAAATCCAAACTCCAATAATAAGTCTCCGGTTTGCCCCATCAAACTTTTCAGAAGTTGCATGTAAGGTTATAATAGCATACATCGTCGATTTTGGGCAACAAATAAGCTTTTAACGCTGCTGAAAATTTATCCAGTATACAAATACCAGATGATAGCTGATCTTGGTTTAAATTTCGAAAACGACGCACCGCCATAATAAGTTTGACATAATATTTTGATATTTCCTCGGATGCAAAGACATCGCTTACGTCCGAGTGGAGAACCGACTGGATTCAGCCCTGAAAAGTCCCAGGGCATACGTTCACTTTTCAAGTAATAGACAGTTTCGAGAAAATCGGCAAATTAGACAAGGTCCACATACGTAATGTTCAACTAGTTATGTCCATTACCGTAACAGAGGTAATAAAATGTAATTGTTCGATTATAAGTGGAGAACAAGTTAACACCTCTGATTGCTTTTGTAATTCTACATGTTATGCTACACGCTATAGGAAGTCATGATTGCTTAATTAAACTTGGCCATTAATCAACCAGGCACCTTGAGTAGGTAAAAGCCGTGATTTTTTATGTTTAATTAAATAATCTTACTTTTTAAATAAATAATAATATTTGCTATCCCAAGTGACAGTCCAACCTAACGCAATTCCAAAGGTTCAGAGGTACAATCAATTATGTGTTGGACGAAGAAAAGTAATCAGATTAGATATATCTTTCATGCTATGTATGTTACAATAATACTAATTATATGCGCCTCTCTAGAGTTATTACAGTTACCTACAAATAAGTTCTGCTATGCTGATTTTGTTTAGAGCTATTGATTTTTTTTCGTCAACTACCCATACGAAACTGAAGTTTGAGGACTTGAGACGCGTTACTGATTAAACCAATTGTACTTACTTAGCGAACGAGGTTTTTGGAGTTAAATCATAGACCTAAATGCCTTGAGTTCTGAAGGCAAGGCCAGCACTCTTGTGGAAGTAAGCAAACTAACGATAGCGGGCGGGACATCAAACTTTTTACAAACTTATCAAGGGGAGGACGTGCTACGTTAACCAAAATATGAGACAACTGCAAATTAAAACATAAGCTGCATCGAAAGGAATGACGTTAATAATAACATGAATTCGTGAGGCAGACATATTGCAGCTGAACTACTACTAAAGCTTTATGTCTTCTAACAACTCGAGATAATTTTGTAGCGAAGAAAACGCTGCAACGAGGTGAACATACGATCCCCTATGCGTGATCCGTATAGAGTGAAAGGAAGACTTTCCCAGAGCGTTCTAACATGAAAGCTCAAGTCGGCTCTATTAAAAACTGACGCAGATAGTTTTCAATTATTATCATTCGTCTCATTCGGTTAAACTCTATGGGTTACCCACATTGTTTATTAAACAAGTAATATTCTATTCTTGCAATAGCACTCAAATGTTTCTACTAGAACCTTTATTGAGCGTATTCAAATTCGTTATGTACTATGAACTTTGAGTATTTTGAAACATCTACTGCTTTGCATGGCACTTTACGCGTAATAAACATAATTCGTGTTCGTACTAAACCCGTTGTTAATCTACGTGACTAAGTTTTTCTACACAAACTATCACTTGTGTGTATAGAACTTAAACTGCGTTTAGCTGCGGCCATCCTGATCAGTATAACATACAATAAGATGTCGGTTGAGTCCTTAGTTAAACTGCCGGCAGCATTCATTCTTACGTATGTAATAACAGCAAATCGAGAAACCCCAGAATAGATATCGAAATTCGGTGCGAATTTCCTTTACAAGTTTACTTATCAGAAATTTACTGTTAGAAGGTAACTGAAAAGGCAATAGCAAGTGTATGTCTGCAATTTCGTGCAATACTCTTGTTAAATAAATTATATTTCCAATGGTTGTTGATAATCAAACATTCTTTGATAGGCCTAACCAAGGGAATGTTGGATCTGAAAAAGTCGCAGAGTTACGACCAACACATTTTCAGTAAATTGAGCATTTTGTTGTCCCCGATTACATATATTCCCTATTATATAAAGAATATCTAGTGGGGCATACGACAGTAATTTGTTCATTTGGAATGACTTAAAAACTGGTCCACCCTATAGTTGGAGGCTACGAAGCAGAAGAAAAGCCGTTGTAGTTATGCTCAGTTAGTAACTATGTCTCAGTTGGATAAGACGCAAGCCTATCATAAGAAGCAAATAATTTCACGGGTAGGGACAAAAAGCAGATTTATAATTGAAGGGGCATCTGTGTCAGCGGTAAACTGTTTCGTTCATCACAAGAAGCCTGTTTTTTCTTCTATTCCGGAGCCAAGTTCCTACCCGACTGCAAGGCTACCTTTGTCCCAAGCCAAAAGTGGGTGTCTTACCTTTACTGTAAATGAACGGAAAGAGCGTATCGCGAGCTATCGGCTTGCAGAAGGACATCGTCGGCGGCTAATTCTATGTAACCACTGCTGTTGGGCGCAACAGATACGTTACTGCCCGTTAACGAAATGATGCGCATTGTTATTTTGTTTTATTAAAAAAAAAAAGAAAAAGCTCACTGGTACAACCGTCTTGCAAAAAGAATAGACACTTTAAAAATTAGGATAAGACACTATGTACACCTGGCTAAACCGTCCTCATTGGTAATAATGTTCTTTGATCTGCAGATGTTGTTAGGTACGAAATAGCTGTACCTCGATTCAAAACACCCCGGCCGTTCCGAGTGACAATGATCAAAAAAGCTAGCACTTTTGGGCACTTGAGTTCCTATAATGATAAGAATTTCGGTCTGACAAATGTATATATATCTGTAGTGGCTACTACCTAGTTACACGAGGCTTTTTAGGTCCTTTTTATTAGCATAGTCGTGCGTGGGAATGGCGAGGTCGAACTAACGATTCTCTCATCACAGCTTCCGGCGGTTCTGAGTGGACTGAGCCATTGCTTCACTAACTTTTCTAGTTAAAGTCGAGATGTGTGATGATATATGCGGCTTTTAAATCTACGTTATAGGAGGTATAAGAAGCTGAGATCTGACCCCATCCCCTCCTTCAGATGCTGTATAAAATAGATGAAATCACTATAACGGAAACCGTGTTCAGCTTGCGACCTATCGTTATTGATTCTGACCCTCTAAGTGAATGAGACAGTGTGCTGGTGACGCGAGATCTATAGTAAACTAAGGCTACATCGGCCTAGAGCAAAAACGAAGTTACCTGGCCTGGTTCCAGATGTCTGCTCGAAGCTATTTCACGAAAGCTTATTTGCTAGAGATAACACATGCAACGGGCCTGATATTTTATTCAAAGAGGAAGCTATTATGTAGTAATTTGAACACATTCAAAAAGCAAGCACGGCAAAAACGGTATTGGGAACCCGCTATTTATCTGTTTAGCCCCTGCTCAATTTATCTGATTTAAAAATCGATCCCAACAAAATCGTCTTTGTAGATCGTTTTCAGCAGTTGACTACAAAATAACGAGGGCAGATGTGTCAGTCCACATGCACTGAAGGTGCCAGATGATCATCGAACGACCATAAAAGTCACTATAGACAACTTTGTATCTGGCTGATAAATCAATATTATAACTATCTCTGCAAGTATAAGTAAAAGCAGTTATAGTACGTCGACTATCATAGCTGGTTGACACTTTTGTTCACCTCTGATAGCTTCGATGAAACCTTCTTGTCTTCGATAAGAATAAGCTGTCGCTAAAAAACTGATACGATTCAATGAACGGTTGAAACTTTCCCTATAGTCTTACTTGTATTGCGAATCTGAAACGCTTTTTAGCATGTACAGGTCATCAAAATGTTCGTTTGACTCAGACCTAGTTCGCACCTCGTGATTGGCGTCATAGAACATTTTACTTCACGAATCAAGCTATCAGGAAAAGATGACTGCTCATATACAATAATACGTAGACTGTTTATTTATAACCAAACTGCAAGCGTTTCCTTCTTTTGTCAAATATATAAATTTCCGAGTGTGAGGCATCTTCTACATCCCTGAAGTGCGCGGCATCAGGTAATGATCACCAAAGTATTTCATGGCTGCACTTGGCACTTGTATACTCGTTCACTACCATATTCATATTTTAATTTTTATTCCTATTTAAGTATAGGAAGTATTTTTCGACCTCTTACATGAAAATAGCCTACATAAAACAATTCTTAAAGGATACGCGTACGTAACATAGTATGTAAAGGGCGACGCTAGTCAACAAGCTGTAGACGAGTAATTCTGTAATCGACGGGCACTTTTTCAATACGCAGGAAATCGAGGACAGTTTACGCTTCTCTCATAGCCATTGTACATAGGCTGTAGAGAACGTTGACAATTTTTCTCCGTTACGCTTTGAATTAGGTCTTTCATATTTACAGTATATTGTACTTAATAAAATCTCAGCATTCAGTCGTGTTACAGTCTGGTCAAGTATTGATCTGAATATATGATCAGGACAAATTCAACGATATGCCAGACTGAATTAACGGATTCATCTAAAAGTCACACCGCACTTTATATGCAAAGCTGGACACCGACACTTCAGATTGGAAGGACATCTGAATTCGTTGTCGGTTACGAACGTCATATGTTTCGTAGTTAATATGTCTTAGCAGAATTTTCGATTTGACGCTGAAGACTGTCTTAACGTTGTTCTCTGAGTAACGAATGCCGATACCTAAATAGATTGCATGATGATTCTGAAGACGTTATGCTTTCAGCAATAAGCTACCACGTCACGTTACAAAGCTAAATTAGATTCTAGTGTGAAAACGATATGTACTTTGCTGTTGCAAGTCAAATTAACAGTGGTTGATAAGGGATCAGACATAGTAGCTGTTGACGACAAATCGAAGCTTTTCTTTCAAGTTCGACATGCCCTTTTTAATTGACACTGTACTTTACAATCGGCAAATAATTATAGACAACTAACGTACACGGCTTTGTCGAATCGTTCTTGATACCTGCAAATCTGTATAGTATACGTAGCTTTAGGCACTGCAAAGGGCATCTGCAAACATAGTAGTTCGTTGTTCCATTGCGCTAATTCTCTAGTCCATCGTTGAAGTAATAGGAGTTTTCTATTTAGACTTCTATCTATAATACATGTGAGTGTTGTCTTTGTTCTCATCCATTCCCTCTCTATGTACATGTTACCTGCATAGATCGCTACCAGAGGTGTCACGCGGCTAGCGGTAGTCACAACGTCGATCACGTAATTGTCCAAATAGGCCCATTATATTTTCGTTCTGCGTTACCGCTGCTTGATGCTTCTGGGCAACCGTTCTGAAATAAATAGCACAAACAAGAACAACCAACACAAGTGAGAGACGGCTCTCAACGGATGGAAAAAGACCTACTCCAGTGCCTGCTCTCATGCACGCTGACTTACGAAATATTCTGGGCCTGGTAGACGCACTCCAGGGTTACCATTTACTTAATCGAGTGGACAAAACACGGCGCTAAGTTTTGCGAGCATGCTTTTTAACGATGTCAACTATTATGCTGTTACTAGGTGCTCCACTGTGCTGCAGACGGGTGAAACCTTCATTGAGTTAGAGGATACGCGTTTTTGTTATTGTTATTATTACGTCTGCCTTCACACAGGCTTTAACAGCGAACGCCCGTGTTTCTACACGTGGACAAAAGGTAGTCATGCTAACTTCCAGCAAATCGAAGCCAATGAACTTTACGCGTTCAAAAGATATGAAACTAATAAGAAAATAGCAGTGAACCAGTAATTTGAGTGTTGTGTAATACACCGAAAAATAGTATTAGTTGGAAATAGCAATGCGGTGTAGTGCATCCATTATAGATGGACGGTGAAAACATCTGATTTCGTGAAAATTGCAGAGTCTGTGCTCTGAGTGAATTCATCGCTATCAGATAGTCCGATCACATCGACGCCGACATTTCTCCTGATCAGTTCATCGATATTTTCGATAATTTATATTCGTTCGCTAAACACATTTTACGATTACTTTATCCTCGATGTGACTTTCTTCGCGCAACTCGGACTGTGCAGAAGCTTTTAACACACCAACACATTCGCGTATCTCGTTTATTCAGCACTGACAAAATCGAAGTGACAAAATGTTTTTCCTGTGAGGTGTGCAAAGTCTGTTTTTATGACCACACCAGCTGGAGGTGGTGTACAGGTTTTCCTCCTAATTAGTGGCCGAACAATTTTTTCTAGAGACTTTTCATGTATCGTGGTAAGATAACTTAACCAGAGAGAACCAGGAAACGAGAAACGAGGAAAAAACGCTTTCCATTGTAACGCGATTGTGCATTAAACACAATACACTGATAGACTTTGGGTCGAACCCACGACCAAATTCATTCAGACCTCTTTCTTGCAGGGTTGTCGGTGTCGACATAGCAGAAATTCCATTTGTAAATTTCCGGATCGGGCGGAGCACTGTCGTATAGTGCAAACCGATTTTACGTTTCAAGCATTAAAACTACAAATTGTAAATCGAAAATTTTAAGGATGCCCATGAACAAGAACATTTTTTTGAAATCCATCGTTAAGCTGTAATTTCAGACCCAGTTATACCTTGATAGTTCCGTTTATGTGGAGTCCATTGTGTCCATACTGTATTTGCTCGAGTATCGGATGGACTTTCTTACCGCTCATTACGGTAAACAGTCTTCCCGATGCGCCTGTTTTCGTCTTCGTTTCATCCTCAGCGGCGGGCCCTTGACAATACGCTGTGCAATGCATGCACAAATTACGCGATCTGAAAATGGTATCGGCACTAGTACAGCATTAGATTTTACAACAGTTCAATATAAATTTACCTGTGTAAAAAAAGGGTAGCGATTTTATAACGAATAGGCACGCTTTTGTGTGGAAGGTGGTGGATTTCTAAACTTACTATAGTTGATCGTAAGGTTGAAAATTGCTATAACGTTAGATAAATAACGAAAACACATAGCTAAGCTATTATCGGCTTATAAAACCCGAATATGCATTCGATATATAGCCAAACAGGCGTTGACAAAGGTTCCGTTGTTTTTCGTTACATGTTCCTGACATAAAATTAGAATTCTATGTTGAAAACCTTTTTTTTCGCGATATTAAATCTATTATATTTAGAATGATAAGTCGACGTCGCTATTGCGCATTGAGTACCAGATGTATGTTCGTACAGATAATGTGATAGACAATGCTATAGCTCCTGACGGTAGCACCATGAAGAAATCCTGACTCATTACCGAGTACAAGACAAGAGGGCTGGTATCGGGGTTGTATCATCTTTGGCCGCTTTGGCTGATATTTTTCGATACTTTCTCAAGAGAATGCAGCTACGTAAACTAACGCTACTTGCCAAGGCTTCTATACCATGTCCTGTACCAGACAGCTTGTACATAAACATGTGGCATTATTTAGTGACTAAATGTGCTGAGTATCTGATATAGGATATTTGTGATGCTATATACCTTCAAACAAAGCTAACTCTCAGCCTGGAATGCTTCGTAAATTTTCGCTTTACAGTTTCGCTTTAATTAAAACTGTAATATGCGTACGCTCGGCCTTTTAGCCATGCCGCCCCACATGTATAATATTTGTTTCGTGTATTCTTCCGTTTAATTGGCTCTTTCGCTTTTCGTGCCTTCCAACTACACTAGTGCCGCAGGACAACAGATTTGGGCACAAATGCCCAGCTATGAAGATACCTTCTTCTGAAAAAGCACCGCTAGCCAAGGCCAGTAGAGATAATACAACGGCCACTCTGATTCATTATGACAATGTATATACCTGCAAAAGAACAGTCGTAACAAACAAAAGAGGAAGCCAATTCCGATGAGTGGCGGGCCCAGTCCGAGCACAAGTGGTCGAGTCTCCGGACTAGCAAAGCTGCCGTAACTGGCAAAAATGGTAACGGCCGACCCTGAAAACGAAATCAGTCAAAAAACAATGATAGCCCTATGGCGAAGCTTCTGACGGGCACTGCATTGATATTCGTTCTAAGCAGTACGACATATGTAGGCTGCTAGCAGTAGACGAGCGCAAATATGCAACAAGCTAATGCTATGAAATTAATCAACTATCAATGAACAAGCTCTGAGTTCAGTTAATCATAACGTATTGTTATTCAATCAACAGTATTTGCGGATATTATATATGATTTAACATGAACATTTCATATTTTTTTTTGTATGCTGTACAATAGCATCTGTTTACTTCAGTGTACCGCTTTTTAACAGACGAAAACAATGCAGAATAGTCGAAAAATCATGCCAGATTCTGAGATTGATACGCAGATTTTGAATTGACGGAAGAGCGTGACATGGAGATAATACGTATCGTTTTATTTTCACGATCAACGATTTTATCTATACATACATATACACAGAATGGTTTCTTGCAATGTTGATTTACGTTCGGATAGGCTGAAATCAGGCGAATAATTGGCTTTATTTATATAGGCATTAAAAAATCAGCCAGAAGCTTACCGGTGTTGGTATACGAGAGGAATCCGATGGTAAGAAACGGCACGAAAGAACACGTAATTGGCAAAAAGTGCCTCTATTTTAGTAGGCAGAGGTCAGTGTTTATTGCTCGAGTCAACAATACTAACTCCTAACTAAATCTTTCAAGTAAAAGCTGTTCAGTGCCGCTCATGTTTCTCCCGGCGTGACAACCCAGACTAGCGAGAATAGAGATGTACAAGTCTTACTATTGGAATTTCACCTTACTATACACGTAAAATATATTTAAAAAAATCACGAATTATGAATTATTCCTTGTAGGTGATGGCGGGATTTCTACGAATAGGGTCTTAGTAGTGTCTCCATTTACTTCTTTCACGATTTTATACTGCACGTTTACTTCGCATGATCTCTAACGTCACAAGAAGAATACGTGTAGGAACAGGAACTAGTGATCTAATATTCGATTCTTTCGAATTATTTAAATCTAGATAATTTCTTCATGAGTACTCATTATAGATGCGGCGCTTATAAGAAAGATGTCCGAGTACATGTAATTGAGCACGTGTGTTACTGCAGTTCTATCTGACCTGACAGTCTATATTTGACCTTCAAGTATAGCGCTGTTAGCTTGTATCATTATATTCATACATAATACATGTTAACTGTCGTCGTGAAGGGTAAAAATCAGCCGCCAAACAAGTCTAGGATAGGCGCGGCAAAATTTGAATCAGATTTTCTGCAAATATCATAATTATGATCCACTGACAAACTCCATGCATTCTTTTAAAAAAATCGATGTCATATGAGTTACTTAATGTTTCAACTTAACGCTAGATAAGAAAGTAAACTGGGAACTAGATTATGGAGATAACAATTCAACCAGCCCCAGATTCATTCGATGATTTACTTTGAACAATGAGATGCTTTTTAGCCAAAGATAATCACTAACACCTCCTAGATAAAACACTCTGGTATTATTGACACTTTTGTTATGAATGCATTGAGCATCCATTTGTGTATAACGGGCCTAGAGGCTAAAACTTCATCACCATGTCGCGATGAAGATTGATGTCTCATATTGGATTTCTATTAATGGAGTAATCGTTCCCGTATGCATATACAGTCGAGTTTAGGGAAAGCTTCAGAGCAGAAGGAAAGCGTTCCTAAAAATATCGATAAAAGGCAAAATTATGACGAAAGATGGTCCAAATTATAAATGTGGTGTAGTGTAAACGTGCGATTCACTTACCCACGAACGCGAGTAATGTTCCGACCATGATAAAGATGTCTGCGCCGAACGTATTTCGTAAAAGTTTGTTGAGGTGCAGGAGACCCTTAGAGCTTCTTTCGGCATCCATGCTATAACTTGCCGATAGTCGGGGTACATTGATAGCCACCTAAAACAATTATTACCGAACAGAAGCATGAATATATTGATACTTGAAAAATGATATCAACAACACAGAAGGTTTCGTGATGAATGAAAGAAATAGTTGAAGAGGTACGCAGGTGACGGAGAGATGCAAACACAAGGTTCCTGTCCGTATACGTGTTATGCAGAACAAGTAATTATCGACAGTTGGAAGGACATGCACTTAATGCTGTGAGCCAAAATCATGTGCCTTCAGTAGGATATACGATAACTGGGTTCACCGAGACCGATGTCTAAAGCAAGATGCGCGAAACCCACTGGGTAGTGCACGTCCATGAGAAATCCATATTAATTAAAATAATTCATATCTTAAACAAATCGAATAGAGAGAGCCGGCAACTCAAAGAGGTGCCATATTAGAATACATATATACCTCGGTCCAGTCGGTGTTGTTCAGTGCATTCAGATTGACCGCAGGAGGATACACAGGATATCGTTGAACCATTACGTCACGTAATCTCCGAGCTACTGGAGTCAGCGCACTGCGGCGCATCGTCCGAAACGATCTGACCGCCAATTGGACTGCTGGATTGCTGCGGAGTTTTGCAGCGTATTCCGGATCTGGAAGCAGCAAAGCACGGCTCAATGAATAACATTTAATATAGCATCTCTCTCAAGGACACCTATTAAGAGCAAATAGACTGTATGCCTATTGACTTAGTTATTTTATGACGCGTAAAACAGAGTAATCGCAAAGGTCGTTAATATATTTGTATCAGCGAACACAAATGAAACATCGTGTGAGCTTTTTGGCATACACCATTTTACTACAAGTATATCTGTAGTTATGTTTTTCTAAAGATAAAGCGATAGCATATTTATTTAGTAAATTTAAGAAAAACATCCTAAGTTTAGGCACCTAAGATCAGGCACACCATTCGTTTTTTTTTTCTTATGTTAGGAGGTGCTAGCCTTGTTCCGCAGCGTCCTTCAAAAACAATACCGATCGTAACATTCGAATCATTTATAACCCCTATGAGCATTACATAAGGAGCGACTATTGACGTAAAAGGTTTATTCCAACCGGCTTGACCACATCATCCACAAATGTGTCACTACGGGTTACCACAGTCCCGAAGCAATCGTTTCATTTTACAATAGCAATGTTGCTAAGCGTCATTGTTGTTTGTAAACATATCACGACGAAAAACAAGCGACGTTCCGAGACCCCTTCAATTTTTACTAGAAGATAATAGCGTTAGAATTTCGGAAAATAACTATTTTTGGCAGTCGTTAGGAGGAGTCGGTTCCGAGACTCGAGGGTGTACTCGTGTCGAGATCATCTCCTTGTCGGTTTGCCTCTGAATCCACCGCCAGCAGAACGGCCCAGAGTAGATTTAGCATGGACAAGAAGCGTTCTATGTCAAATGTGAAACGTTTTCGGTTCGTTCCGAAGATCAGATTAAAACGAGAACGCTAGAAAATGATAGACAACTTAGCCCTTGAAAAACTGCTTAGGAGAAAGTAAGAGTTCCAGACTCCGAGACCATCTGGCCAACGAGTCACTGATTGAGGAATGCTTACCAGTACCATCTATTTTCTCAAAGTCAGATCGATATCAGCGGGTTACGCTCAGCTATTTAGCCTAAACGACCAATAAATAGTGAATGCAATGGATTTACAGAACGGTTCCGCATTGAGTATGTTCGCATTAAATTTTAAAGCTGTACAAGTTAAGTCAAGCTTTGACAGTTTGCTAAGTACACCCATAACATTGCATTTTCTGTTTTACAATTGCCACTAGTTGATATCTTATTGGGAAAGCCTACCTATTGAAGCTCACGCGTGTATAATTTAATATCAGACTGAAAGTTAAAATTAAACGGTTGCAAATCTGTTGAATTCGTGGCAATGGGATATCGTACGCTATATTGACAGGAGTATGTGTACTTTTTCTGTAGTCCTTTCTTGTCCTCACCGTGCTCAATACCGTATACAGTCCTATGACAACAACTTAAACCTTAAACAACTGAGTACGTTATAAACAGTGATTCGGCTGGCAAGGTTGTGCGTTCAGGAAGATCTACTTCAGCTCCTTTCGGCCTAGCAGGACGAATGAAGCGGCACGAGATTACAACTAACGTATTCATTGTTGTCCTGGTTCCAGTTCGCACATCTCAAGAACAGATTAAGACAGTCATTTTGAAGACGTTCAATTTGCTGGTGCAGGTATCTTAGTTAATGTAAGTTAGATAATATTAATTTGGAAAGTTCATGTTGTCACGTCGGACAAGCAGTAACATTTCAGCATGCGTTGGAAAGGAAAATTCCCTTTAGGTTATATACACTGAGGTGTACCCTCGAAAAAGCTTTCGACAAGAAGAAATCCCAAATTCTCTTTTAGAATAAATAAACAAACTATGACATTAACATAATGGGTGTTTTTGAAATAATTCTTAGCCAACTAATAGCGTACCACTTGCCGGTTTACTACTCACATCTAACTAATTTATGCTGATTACTTATCTACCAGCTAATCATACAAACATTCGCTCCCCTTTATTACTGATAATGTAATGATAAGGTACCATTTTTATTTTACTGTAGCATGTAGTAAAACTTTACACTAAATTCAACGATTATAGAATCGGCAATCGGTGGCGAACAATGACGCTATGGTGCGGCAAATCTGCCAGCAATGGGTAACGGTAACGCCATTTTTTCATATCACGAAGCTTCACTATGCAGCAAATATATTGGACAAAATAGTATTTATCAATCGATCCGGCTGCCAAATAGATAATAATGGGCCATTGTGACTACGTCTGACCGCAGCTGTCTATCTTCTACATCGAACGATTTTGTCTACATTTGTTCGACCGGTAGTTCTGCAAAGGCATCGACAAGCTGTTTTGTACATAAACAAAGGGGTTCCGCTATGGAGCGACGAGTTTTGTGGCCGTTAATATCTAGGAATTGGACGGCGGCTAGTTTGTAGTTGCGAATAAATTGGCAGTGAAACGAAACATTCGATGGCTTCCCGGTCGGAAATAGTAGAGAGACAACCAAACAAAATTAAAATACCTCTCTTTGTACGTTGAGCATTTTATTAATTATAGTAAAAAATTATTCTGTTAATCATATTACAACCAGAAACAAGTGTGTATGGCATATGTACGTCCTCATCCGAAAGAGGATTCGGAAGCACGGCAGGGAAGCCAATCATTGAATTTGCACACAAATTTAGCTTTCTTCGAACTTCACATATGGCCGGAACGGTTGTCAATAATTGCGTACATGTAGCTTATTAATCGTTTTTGACAATTATTCGGACGAAACATACGGCAATTACCATGCCACTATTCGCGCCACGCAAACTTATCCGACGTAAAACGAAACCCCAAAATAATGGGGTGGTAATTCGTTGACCTACCCGCGCTCGTCTCGCCAAAATTCTTTGACAAATTCCCCCACAAAAAATTAGCGTCTGTTTAAGTGTTTGGCGAGTAAAGAAAAAAGGTTATATATATAAAGCATGTTTAGATCTCTGTTTGAAGTCAAAATATTAGTCTTAAAAAACGATCATTAAATTTCAGAAAAACTGTTTACATGAATTATATCGCTTGTGTGTGATTTTCTATATACAATTATATATGATCGTACTTATTGGTTGTCGCAGACCATGACAGATACTCCATTGTGCGTAACGTCACTGAATATATTATATATACGTATATTCCCATTTTGCAATTATTTGAAACGATGGGTCTACGGAAGGTCTATACTTCTTTCTATTTCCATTGTGCTAGCGACCGCAGCAGTAAGTATCAGCAGGAATAGATAACTATACTTGTTTGCTAAGTCTGTATGCACGGAACTCCTGTCAGTTGGTACCGACGATGCTTTCTAGGCCTATGAATATTTGTGTCCGTATGTCCAGGCCTTGAATCATTTTGAGTTACGAAAGCATCGAAGAACAGAAACCAAATATCGTTCATTGCTGCGACAAATTGTGCGTCAGTGATTAAACACAACAAAAGCTCGTACCTCTATAACATGAGGATATGATCAAGTACAATGATTATGAAAAGCAAACTAAGCTGGAGTGGGTCGAAAGTTAACATTAATTCAAAGTAGAGCGTTTATCGATACGCCAGCGAATCTGTTGAAACGTAAACACGACCGTAGAGTAATGGCGACAATGTATATTATCAGTCGTTACTATTGGTATATGCTGCATCGACGGTCGACCTTGACACCCTATTATTTCAGCCGAGTATACAATAAACGAAGTATTCTTAAGTTCTATTAGTTACAAAATTGTTTCAGCTTACGAGCCGTTATTGCGAACACTTGTTTATGCCGGCTCCTACTGAAGAATAATCATAGAAAAATTAGTTAAAAAAAAAAAAATTACATTAATCTTATTATTTAGTTGCGTAAAACAAATCAAATTATAGTGAAGCTCTTAACTACTGATATGTCAACGTTACAACGAAGTGATGAATTATATTCTATCTATAGGTACTCTTCTTCGGGAATAAGCCCTTCATGGCGCTAAGCATAATGAGAAAGATCTTTAGATAATCAGAGCACTTTTTTAGGTACAATAAATGTAGCACATATTGCATTTTCGACATCCGCAAAAAAAAAGTTGCATTAAATAAACTAATGTAATTTCATTAGTTAACGTTGGCTATTGATCGCGACTACAGATTGAGGAAGTGCGATACGAGCGCCGTTTTACATTTTTTTTTTTACTCATGATCTAGACAAGTACAACTTTATTCCGCTACTCCTAGAGAGCCAGATGGCCATTTAGTCGTTTACCCAAAGTGTGCTCACGAAAAATTGATTTTTATTTCCGTAATATTCTAAGTTAGTATCCAGAAAATAATTTTTCAGGGCGGTATTTGATAGTTATGACGCGCCACAAATTTATACGTGTGATATCAAATAGTGAATTTGACTCGTTCCCATGTGGAAGACGTATATCTGTATGGATGCCGTACCTAGATAAAATACGGTACATATTTATAGTATATAGGAAAGTATAGAAAAAGTACCCTGATACAATGTGCCTTGATACTGAAAACTGCTCATTGTCGTTGCTACAGCAACAATGACGTGGGACGGAAGGTAGGTTGCGAGTGTCCACAGGTGATCTCCGTCCAAGGTATTCTAAGCGCATTCTCATCGATTGATCATTAAGCGAGAATACATTAGATTCTCGATTAAATAAATAATAGAGATAGATAAATAGAGCTTGGATCTATAATAAGAGCCGTCTTAATTACACCATATAATAAATAAATTATGCGCTACAAGTGAATGATCAAAAGTGATTACTGTTAGTACGCATGCCTAAGTTAATCCATCAGTTCTTAGATACCGCTCAGCTATACCCTTGATGCAGTTCTAGTCTTCTTCCTATGTGTCATCTAACACGACGCTGTGCGTCCATATGACAGAGCTACTCAATTTTAACTGAATATTTTTTATGCCCGCAGGCGACACGAAGCAAGCTTCTCGTCTAGCAAGAAGTTGTAAGGAGCTTTGCAATGTTTCTAGCTTTTGTAATGTTTTGTGACTTAAAGGCACACTAGCAAGTGCCCACCTGTAGTTCGCCCCTTGGCCAAGATGTTCAGCCGTCCCCTTCTATCGTCGTTCTTCCGCGTAGAATCTTAGTGTGTATCCAGGTAAATGCGTAGCAATGTTTCGGGTAAAACGTACATGTCGAAGCTAGCCAATCATACGGCTGTACTTGGCATCATTGGCCACTTTTTTTCAATGGCATGCACACCGCTGTGAATTGAATGGACTTTGGGACATCCTAGAACAGCCTCTACGATCATTGCTATTGTTCCTGCAAAAACAAAGCTGCCAAGCGTACTGCACAATGGCCTTCGACAGCAGACCATCAACGCGACACCCTGCTGCCACACTTCAGGCAGTTCAGTACGTTAGCAGCAGCAGCAGTAGTAGATACCAGCACTGTTTTTCGAACGTGACTGCTTTTCGACGCCAACCATTGTCTATCGATTAGCGCGGTCGTCGTGTCCCCGAGAGATTGGGATACAGGAAACAAGGGGGTTATTACGAATTAGGTGAAAAAAAAAAAACAGTGAAAAGGGAGTGTAAAAAATGCATAGAAGTGCCCCTTTTATATCGTGTCGATACACCGATGTTGGTGGAAACAGCAGCAGCAGCAGCAGAAGCATAAACGGCAACTTCTATTGTCTTGTGGCCGCAGCCCTGGCAACGTGCAATTCGATTTCAGTTTTTCCAAAAACTTATCATGTGAGTAGTTAAGGCGATGACTATAACAATAAAAACATTTACACCTATCCTTGAATTGTCATCTGAATCGCTGCAGCCTAGCGCATACAAAAACGTGTATTGAAGTATTTTGTTTGTGCCTAACATTTCTGAACGAAACGTGCAGAGAGGCACGTATGAGGGCCAATTCAATCAAGCTAACTACTAATACGACCTGGAAAATCCTAGCATCCTTATAGCAAAATCTGCCGCATTAGAGCACGAGACATTGCCAGCACAGAACTATGATGGCCGCTTCAGCCTAATAGTAGGCTTAGTTTTTACTAAAAAATAATGGTGAATTTATGAAAAAATACGGACGAAATTTATCAATGTCTCAGATACATCTGTCCAATTTTCTTTCTCAAACTTTTTCCGTCAGTGGAAACGAACAAAAGGTTACGCGAAATAAAAACCATTTTAAGGTAGAATAAAACAGTATACATAGGGTTTGAGCCCCACATATGGGAACAGTTCATGCCTAACGTATTGGAAATCCGTATGGACTAAGTGGTATCAGAATACTGTCTCTAAAACGGCATTACTCATCGAACCGTCGGAATTATTTACCCCCAAATGGGATGGCAGCAGTAATACTAAAGAAGGTGAAGTGAGCGTCCTGTGCATACACATATAGCAAACAACTCAATAACCAGCTTCGTAGACTCACGAAAGAGCGCACACGGACAAATATAAGTCTATTTAGTGAGGTAAATACCCATGTGAGTCATACGCTTGACGGTGGTGAGTCCGCTACGTATGGCTAGAAATAGTGGTACTATTGCAGTCAAAATGCTGTGTGTTTCAATGTCTGTTAGAAGTTCTAAAATAGTAGATCTTGACTGAAGTTTAACAATTTGCTGTAGGTAGGGGCGGCGTGCGGATGCACTCTGATAAACTGTATGGCTTAGTCTTTGTTTCTGTCTTTGGACCTTGTTCCTAGCTTTGTTCTCGAACTACAGGTACCTTTGACTAGGCAGTAGTCTATAGGTGCAAGAATGATAGTTGATCGTCTCCGAGCACTCAGAGAGCCCCGAGGCCGCCCAATAAGGGAGGAGTAGTACACCTTGTGCAGACTGAATTACATTTGTAATGAGATGACATCTTAACTGATATTTATAAAAGCATAGGCTACAAGCAACTAACCCTCGTCTCGAAAGGCCAGACGTAACGAATATGGTATATCTTGTGGAAGCTGCTTTTCAGAAACAATACTTGCTCAGAAATCGCAGTTAGTGCTGCCATTCATAGATAAGCAAAAGCACCCACCGATAGTCTGCCAAATGGATCTCTTGGATAGACAATCAATCAATCAATCAATCAATCAATCAAGAATTGTGCATCTTTCTTCTTTCAACAATAAATGCATAAAGCTGGCTATTTTGCACCCAATGAAACTTACTGCTATCATTTCTGTTAATACAGGACACAGTCGTTTTATTATATGAAAACATTGTCTGCGTACTTCAACCATGCGGCGAAGTGCAAGTCTGTCTTGCTAAAAAACAAGTCAAGGTATACCGTACAGATCGGAGTTGGTGCGTTCTCATATTAATGACTATTGTTTGGCAACTCAGCTTTATGTAGATTTTTCCTAAATGGACGCTGACGCTTCCGCTCATTAACCTGCTGATTAAGCTCAGCATAAATTTTTAGGTTGGGTCTCGAAGAGTTTACAGCGTCATCCTTGCTTGCTTACGCAAGCCCCTGAGCCATACATAACAGATACGATCATGGTTGATCATGGTTGTAACAAGGCTCTCAAATTGTCCCTCAATCGCATCTAGTCTTGGATCTATAATCTAAGACAAGAATAAAACTAGAGACAGAGACAGTAGCATCCTTTCAACTATATAACTTATTATTATTATTATTATTAGTATTATTTTGAATGAATTCTCTAAAGGACACAGGTCTGTAATTTGAAGGTACGAGCCGAAATTGTTTGTGATCACCTGTTCGATCGTCTAAACGAAAAGCATCTCAGCTTATGCGTAGCTAAGTTTGCCAGTTTTAGTTAGCGATGGTTTTTCTGCGAATTTGATATCAATTAGCTCTGTGAATTATTTCAAGATAATTTAAAGGGGTTTGATAATGTAAAATTTCATTTCCTATAGGGATTTATAGTGGTTGTCAGCATTAACAGAAACAGGCGTTCGGTGTGCATTGGTTTGACTATCAAATGAGAATTATCTTCAAAAAATCCGAAATTGAGAAGACGCTCCGTATAAGCGAAGAATAGAGATTTTCAAGACAATGGAGCGGCTACTAGTAACCTTAAGGTGGATCCCTGGAGAGGCAATTAGAACCTACTACGTCGAAATCACAGTAAACTTAATTGATGTATCGCTTACAGTTCTATGAGTCGTATCCGGCACTTTGGGCAAAGGCAAAGAGTGTGGGTAAACATGCAGGGAAGGGAAATGTTCTTGACATTCAAACGGATTGCCGAAGTAAAATAAAGGCGTTCGCTTTACAGTTACTTTTGGGGAACTATACTTACTACTGGGAGAAGTTAGTTATTGCGTAAAGAAGCGGCTACTTCAGCAAGGTAAAATCTTTACAAACATGCTAGTTCTACCGGTCCAAACCTAGATGCACGGGATTTTGTAAACGCCTACTTAGACGCATCCGATCTTCGGTCACATTGATCACGGTAAGTCATACATGTACGAAAATACACACAGAAAAAAACACTGAAACATAGTAAGATGGGAACAATAAACCCTTAAGAAACACTTTTCGAGAGTATGAGCACAGGACTCATATGGACATCAGAGCCTAACAGCAGGTACGTTCCGGGTGTGTGGATAGGAAGAAGCAGGCGCTGAAACCTACATTAAAATACACCCAAATATTTAAGTTAAACTTATCTTTATCACGAACATTGAATCATTAAATGTCACATATTTCATGTCGTACGTTGCGCTATTGTGAATCGGCTGGACGGCATGTATGTTTTAAACATTTAAATAGATGATTTCTACCAAAGTAGTAAGTTCTTTCGACAATGGTATTCATCACTGTAGGGCTGATAGTGGCTAAAATGGCTAAGTGTTCACATTCTGCTATACTAAAAACTAGATAATACTTAGATAATAACTAGATAAATATGACTGTCTAATGTTATTTTGTATAAGTAAAATACTATAATGGTAAGATAAACGAATAAGACTAATCACTGAAAAGTCATTTGTTTGTATAATAACATAGTGTAAAATACCGTATACGTTTAGTATTTGGCAGACTACATTTCTAAACGTAGACAAGTTGACGAAAACAATATAGAGTGTGTTTTGCGAAGCACTAAGTGATGCATCGATTTTCAAGCATATACAATATAGAATTATCCCTAAAGTGAGGAGCGACGAAGTTCTCTAAAATCTTTTATACTGATTGGATTATATGCCTCTGTTAACAAAGGCTATATTTAATAATAGAAACGAAAGCTAAGAAGGTGTTTTCGAAACGCGAAGCCAAACGTCTGTTTTCCTTAAGCATTGCAAAGAAATTTTCTATTCTGTGCCTCGGCGTACGCTTTATCCGCATCGTAGGAACGACACAGGTTTTTCTTTCTGCTATTCACACACAAGACAAGTACTCAAAGGTGGTTTTTTTACTCTGCGGTTACGTGAGAACAACATTGTACCGACACAAATAGATTATCTTTCTAGCGTATATGCTTTCTTGCTAATAATAGCAACCTACACACAATGATTTCTTTTTTTTTTTTCGAAAATTCAGCTAAAACGAGTATATCTAGGAACGGTCTCGGCTATGATAGTTTCTGCATAACTTTTAGAATTTTTTCGAAAGAAATGCATTTAATTCACGTTGCAATGGAACAACCTCAGCTTCGTAATGCGCAACACATTAATATTGTATTAATGGTAATTAACCCGCGTGAGAATAAAGCACCCTTCTTGCTTCCCAAAATAGAGAAACTTACTACATCGTTGAACTTGTTTGTTCAATCTCCCCTTTTTTTGGAGATACTGCGTGGCGGATTGCTTCACAGTAAGTCCATGATACTTTAGACACTCAAATCTCGGTTTCTATTTCGTAGGGTGATTATTGCAAACCTAAAGGTCGTTGAGGAAACCGAGTCTAGTTAACATGTCTTGTGTAGATTGCTTGCGGCACGGGTATCCATCATATTTAATGACACATAGGAATGGAGCAGTAGAGTTTTGCTCACTTCTAACACGGACGATGAGATGAACCCTAGTGCCTGAAAACTCTGTTATATATATTCATCCTATTCTACTACTGTTATTTTTGCATTTCTAGTCTTCTACGAGCAACTTCCATTGATTGAAAACTTATATAAAGATCACCCCCTTCTGCCCCGATGACATGACAATCTAGTGTTCGCCGAAAAGAATGATCGAAAGAAATGAGACTGGAATAAACCAAATAAAGCTTGGTTTCTAAAATTTTAAGATAATGAGTAACAATGTAAGCACAAGATGTATTCCATCAAGAGGTCTTTCGGTATATGCCGAAAAATACGCCACCTGTGTAGCTGTATTATATAGAAATTGTACACTGTGAACTGTATGTATTAAAAATTGACGTCTACAGGATAATTAATATTTCACAAAGAAAAATGTATTTACAATGGCCAGACACTGAGAATACCAGTACTAATGCGAAATAGAATAAGGTTACTTTTACGGTAACTTATTATGATCAAGACTGCCACGTAGCCAAGCTTAAGCATGTGCTGTATATCATACATCTTCGTAGAATGGACAAATCTTTGGCTTAATTTTGCTCGATTTGAATTTTATCTTGTCATACAAATGGTGCACTTTCGACTAATTCAATCAATAGGAATTTTGAAGCCGTTGGGGCCTTTAGCACCGTGCGCTTCTATACCCCTCAAACCCTTCTTTTCGCTTATTCTTTGAAAACGAACATTTATTTTACTTCTTTGCATTTCCCTCTTAAGCTCAGCTGCACGTCAAGTTAGAGATCTTAGATCCATGGAAAACAAATCAAGTAAAGGGAGCTCATCCTTGTCACCCTTTTTCAATCGTTACATAAGTTCTATTTCCGTAAGACAGACATTTTAAATTCAACTGATTTTTCTATGCAAAACTATTATGTGGCGAAAGCTATAATATTTTTTTACAGCATTCATTTTTTTTGTTTCATTGTTCTTTCATCATCTTCCTCACCTTTAGATAACAAAAAAAAAGAGCAGTAACAATGGGTTATACTTCGGGCTAAGATCGTATTTTCAATCTTGCCGACATTTTCCCAAAAGTATCAATTTGTTTTTCGTGAAATACACGCTTTCACTTCATCCTGGAGGAAAGCTCAGTAGAAAATTGGCTCTGCCTTCATCTGCTATTATAACTTGTGCACACAAACCCTTCTTAACCACAGTATTAAATAATATGTCACGACTGGCGGATATAAACAATAGAGCCTTCGTTTGTAAAAATCGGCTAGAGTAGACGCATATTTGCGGTTTACAAGCGAGGTCGATGTTTAAATCAGAAGGCCGGTAGAAACAGTGGCTATTGGTCAGCAGGGCTACATGCATTCGTATCCACACGTTTAGTATCAAACAATAGCGATTATTTATAGCATATCTTTCTTATGTCAACAAGATATTCCGTCACAAATTATTCTCTATACATGATTGAAAGTTAGGTCTATTCGGTCCGAAATATAATGATCGATTAAAAATGACTCCAAAGAAGTCTACTATACGACAATAAAATAAACTTTATTAAACGTCGTTAATTGTCGGCAGTTATTTTATAATGTAGACTATCCCCGATTTATCAGTATATGCTTACCATCTTCCTTTAGTTTATTTATCGATCTCTGCGTTTGAGCATGCTCGATTAACTTCTATTGCGGAAAATATAAATAGGAACAATCACTGATCTACCGTTCTTAATACTCTAGAATCCCTTTTTTAGCAAAAATTCGGTAATTTCATTAACAAATTTTCCCTTGAAACCGACTTTCTGTGTAAGCTCGTTTACTTTTGTTACAATATGCTGTTGTGGGAACAGTTCATCTAGATATAGTTTTAATTCATTGCGCAACGCCCATGGATCACCATGAACTTTACACACGTAGGTGATGTATCGAGGACCTAAAGAGAAAAAGGATTACAAAAACATTGCGTTACTAATTGAGTAACAAACGTTTTCTTTATTTGAAAAAAAAGTCTAAAAGCATATGTTTTAGAACGGTATGAGATACAAGGGTCCAAGAAAACTTATGCCTCATGATACTAACTAAAACCTTGCTCATTTTATGAGTGCTCTACAAACACTAAAAAAACATTGTTCTCGTTATATACATGTATATACATATATATAACTAAATACGCTCAATAATAAGATCGGCTCGTATGCACTAGCATAAGGCTACAGGGATACACAGACAGCAAATAATATATTATTCTGGCCGAAGGACTCACCTCTCACTTCCTCTTTGAGGTAAACTGGGAGCATATGGTTCTTTGTGCGTGCTACGAAGTAAGGTAGGTTTCTTGCCTGAAAAAAAATCGAAAATACGATTTTGTTTGCATTTATTTTACTTACCATCGAACAACAATAATTGAATACATAAAAACTAGGTCTACCGTTCATAAATTCGAATTATGTGGGTTTGTGTACAATAGCCTTAAAAAAGGTCAAATCAGTTCGGTACGAAAGTGATACGCAATTGTCACTATCCTAAAATTCAGTCCTGAGGCATACAATTATCCAAAGAGACACACTGCTAAGGGCTATCGTAACTAGATACGTTCCATTCTTGATTAATTAATCGCAAACAATACAACTTTTCAACAAGCCTCTGAAGAGTACAAATCCGCATGATTTAATAGGTCAGTTATACCGTTCCGAAGTGTGAACTAAACCCTACATGATACAATGATGTGACACATTACACTATAGACGACCGGAAAATGTATTTTTGCAGTATCAAAAAATATTATAAAACCCTCATATATGTTAATTGCTTTTAAGCACAGATATTAAGAAACACCGAAATTACTCAATAATCGTACAAAACGCGTATTGCTATGTCGAAACGCAAGCCTATTAAGTCGCTGAATTCATCAATTTCAAATTCGAGCAATCAATCTTTTTTGTGTGTGTAAATATACGTGCATTTAACAATGTCAAGCAAAAATTCACACAAACATACCTCCTCTCGAGTAAGTCTTGCTGGTTTCCAGCCGGACGCCCCTTCTTCTTTTGGGGAGGGTGGTATCGTTCTTTGTGGTAAAATCCTTTCAACATACTTCCACACCTCGGGATCGTCCACTACTTCAAATTTAGTTAAATTTGGGTTTTCGGGGTCGAAATTGTGCCGGTGCTCATCAGGTACTTCGACTGCATATTTTCGGTGGGGTTGAACTGATGGTAGCGCTAGACGGACGAGTGTACCTTGTAGGCATGGCACAAACAACTTTGAAGATCTTCGCAGCATTGTAATGCGTATATAACAGACAAGATTCTCGAGTAGATAAATAATCGAGCGCGAATAGTCAACTTCAATTAGCAACAGCTCAGCCGGTGTTCGGCTTCGGATATCGGTACGTGCATGCCGCCATGTTTGTTTACAAGTTAAATCGTCATAGAAACCGCGCATATACCCATGGAGCACTTAATAACAACGTACTAGACACGTGGAAATTTCTTATAGCTGCCAATGGATAAACCGCCCCAAATCGATAGTGGTCAGTAATAGTTGAATCAAATGTAGCAGAAGGGGAAGATATCAAGAAGACCTTATTTTTGCTAACCTCAAGCTATTTCCATAATCACCTAATTCTGGACTATTTATTTTACCATAATAAACACACTATTTGAAAGAAGCATCTGACTCTCATAAATTAGAGTAGACACCTAAGTTACTTAGCAGTGATCTTTATTTTTATTCGGTTCAAGTTTTTAACGCTCGGTATCTTTAAGTAGTCAACATGCTACATATGAGGAATTATTTTGTACTAATGACAACAATCACTATTTTATCATCGTTATTAAAATGTTTCAGGTTTGTAGAATATCAATTTAAGAATCTATGTTGCATATGAAATCGACCATAGTAAGACGAAATATGCGTTAAAATGATACCACAATATGATAAAACTCAGCAACCGATAAAAACCGAACACAGGCTTCAGATGAGGCCTATTTCTGGACTAGCTTTAGAAATAATAGGTATGAAACACCGATGTCCTACTCCTAAAATGGTTTTATGACAAAAAAAGATTGCCCGTGAATATAACTATATATGCATTGGCATAAAGTTTGTCAGATAGAATATTTGAATAGCAAGCTGTGAGCATGTAAATGCTTCAAGCCTCTCGATATCTCTAAATGCCCTTAGTTCCAATAAATATGTGTGATAAATTTTGATTTAATAACTTTACCTATATTGTTTTACCAAACGTATACACGTTATGTGTTAGATTTCGTTCCATGACTGGATGTGAATAATACGCATTACCTTAGAACTTAGAGAACCTTAGAGAAGTTTATTCTAACATTATTTTAACAAGCTCTCTAAGAATAATGTTTCCAATCCAATGGCCATGTCTCTTCATGTATGGTACAAGACTAGTGAGTTCTCTGATTGAAGCTTGAATATATTTTGAATGCATGACCATAAGTGATTAAGAATTTGTATATACATTATATGTATACAGGATAGGCAGTCGTCTCTTAATTTTGTGAAAACATTCCACATATAGAAGGCAAAACTTCTTCTTATGCCTTGTTTCAAAAACTTGTGTCTACAAGTATCGCTCCTTTAGCCACCGCTAATTTAATCACCGTTCACCGCGAGTGAGTTTAAACCGCTCGCCAGTCATTTATAAGATCTTTTTCTTCAAGTAACTGTTCAATGGTAGCCGTATGTGAAGCAATATTACTAGGTATGAGCTCATTAGTATGTCGAAGGACCCTGCGAAATTAAATTTTGTACTGATAGCTGGCCAATAATCCCAAAAATGCAGGGCTTCAAGACGGTCAACAAGTCCAGTACAAAAAGTCTAACCGCTGACGCTTGAAACGAATCCACAATCTAAACTAGCTTTTTTAAAACGGCCGTTAATTTCTGTATCAAGATGGAAGAATGGAGCTTAGACCTAAAACCTATTGAGGATTTTTCGGTTTGTCTGATGAAAATCTTTCTCGAATGCATAGAAGCCGCGCGAAAACTGGCGTACACCGTTAGCTTTATGGCTTAAAGATTGGATAGTAGCTTCGTTTCACTCAAGTTGCGGGAACGACACATTACTTTCCGGGTTTTTTTCTGGAAGGAACAGGCTTTCTTCTAGAACAAACAGCCCGCCAAAGTTTGTCCCAATTTAGATGTCGTTACCTAGGTAACGACAGGTATATAGCAGTATATATATATATATATATATGTAAATGGAAATGGCTGAATTGTTTTATGATTCTCTAGTTGCGCTGGTGTAAGCCCCTGACCTGACAGGGAAACACTATGGTAAAAACAACATGCCAAAGAAAAATCCTTGTATGCAAACAAGTGGAAAAATATTTTCATAGATCCCTGTATAAACAGGAAAGAAGTGAGCTTTTTATGGTCGGTCTGTGAAGCAGTCCACTGTAAAGATTGCATAGGTTTTTCTATTTCTGACATGTACAGTGTTGTATTTTCGAAATCATAACTGGAGGTGTTAGTTTTTTCATTTCCTGCCAAATGTAACGTTTATTTTGAGAAATGGTTGAAAAATATTGACAATTTTGTAGTGCTAACTTGCCTTTTTTTCTGACGGCGTAATATTTGCATAAGATTTTAAAAACGAAGCTCCGCTTGACCTCTAAGTTTTACGTCCAGTACATACGCGGCGGGGAAACAGTCTTTCAGACGGCTGCCTTCCAGCACGGAACAAAGTTTACCTACGTCCAGATTCCGACCTAGCTATGCGTAGTAAAACATACATTTGCACTACACTGTCATACTGAAATCGTCTGCTTTAAGGTAACAATTATGACCTCGCTTTACCTTAAATTAGCACAACAGCTGCAAAAGCGCAATAAACCAACCGTTCCTCAGTGATGCTTTTGGCGCGATTGAAAGTTCAACGTAGTCGAACTAAGAGAAAGTGACACTTTCCGAAACACAGAATGGCCAGACCTTGACTGTCGAGTGTCTGAATTGAGGCACAGATCAGCAGTATAATTGAATTCAATGAGTAAAGTGATTTTAAGTAGAAACACAGCAGTAAGTGCACTAAAGTTAAAAGGTGAAACATTCTTGGAGCCCAAGGAACTGTTTTAGCCTTGAGTATAATTTACAAAATTGTTCGCCATATGGACCGATCTTCCTTTGCAAGTTATTTCCGAGATGAATGGCACTTTCCTTAATTACAGTAGCGTGGCTTTCGCCCATTAATACTATGCATGTTGACCCGATGGCGACAACGGCGTATTGCTCTTCCTTACCAAAGTTAATTAGGCGAAAACTAAATACCAGTATACCAAAAATCAGCAGCTTGCGTTGACCTTGAAGCGCAACCAAGTAATTTTTCTTAGTTTAGGTCAGGTTCAAGAATGGCTATTCAGAAAGATAACAGGTGGAATGAAAGAAATAATTTTCAGGTACAATCCTCTCGTTTAGAGGAGGAAAATCTTACACGGTTCTAGTTTTTGAGGGTAAATTCAGCTAGTGGAAACGGAAACTTTTGGTTAACATTGGTATTAATTAGAGCTGATTAACTAGATGAGGATCGCTTTTGACGCGAACAGACAAAATGACCAGAAAGGTCGTTTTAAAATTCCTAATCATTTTAAAAATACTTAATTATGAACTGCGGCTCGTCCAAGAAATCGTTATGGACCAGCTATGCTTAGTTAAATGTGAGCAAAAAACATGGATCTTCAAGCTTTTGTTTCATACGTTAGGTCAATATCGCCATGGATGTTTTATAGTATTAATTGCCGATGTGCACACAGCTTCGCCTATACGACAAATGTTTCGAGATGATTAGTTGTCACAATCGATCCGTCCCCGTGGGGTTCGACTGTTTTCATTAAGGTTTAGTGGGTGACTCTCTCCCGTTTCTAAATTACGTCGACATCGCACCAGCTCCGCCAATGCAGTGTTTGGCTTGACATAATTTTGCTCTTGTACATCGTAGATGTACAGGAGCAAAGAAAATTCCAACTATACCCACCGTGAACGTCATGTATCAGTGATAAAGTAGTTGTTATTTGTTCTCGGACGTACCGGTTCCATTCTACAGTTCTTTGTTGTTATTTAACGAAACTTTACAGCTTATGTCAATGTAGTTAAATATAATTGGTCAATTTCAAAGTACTCATATGCAGATGGCATTTTGATCCCTAGAAATTATACTTTCGTGTATGAATAACTATGAGCGCACTCATCTTTTGTCTATGCCAGCTTTAACGATAGGCGTATTTTTTGCCAATTCTATGTTTGTCTCCTTGACATATAAGTGAGATTATCAGGGATGCTATATCCCCAAATATAATATATGCCAAAAATGTATTTATCACGTGGCGCGAATGAGTGAAATGATACATTATGTCTGTTCGTCGTCAAAGGAAGTATTTTTAATAGAAAATTCATAGTTATAGTCAGCGAATGGCTAGCGAGATTAGCCTACTAGACACGTTTAGAACTTACAGCAGTCTTCTCAGTAACTACTACTTTATCACATACGGCTTCTAAGTTTATTGTGATGAAGTTAGATCCACTTATTTTCTGTTTTATATTTCTATATCCTAACTCGTATATGTTCAAAACTAGCAGGGCTTACCCACAGGGAACTGCGACGCACATTCTAGCAGTAAAATGAGGAACCGTACTCTAAAAGGATCGGATTCTAAACATTTTCAAATACAAGGAATTAGCGACGAGCTACACTTTAGCCGCTGACATGAGCTATACAATTTTAGTCTTTCAAATTTCATTTGATAATCGATATGTTGGAACTACGAAACTATAAACCGACTCAAGGATTCTTTTTAATAGCTGTTGTACAACTATTGTAGAACGCGACAGTACGAAGTTGAGATTTTGCACGTAACCACAGATCTACGTTTATCAAAGCACTTCAATAACTTTAAAGAACTATAAATCTATAAATCAACGGTTTTATAGCTAGCTAAGACAATGATGTTTGTCGAGGACATTATATAATAAATAAAACGCCATTTCCAACTTATATATGTACATATATATGTATGTATACATAGACGACGATATTTAAACAATAGCTTGTCATTGGCCTTTTGATAACCTTTGCCATACAGAAAACGAATTGTATCTCAAATTTTTTAAGCAGACGACCGAACGCCAAGGGAGTAGTGCGACGGGGAATATTTGAGAGAAATCATTGGAACACCACTCCCCCCTCTATCAGTTGTGTACTGACCATGCTTTCTCTTCTAATATGATACTTCTTCTAACTAAGGAAAAATGATATCCACTATTGAGTTTTGCCTTATTCACGGCCGTTCTTTACCAAACGTTCTATATGCTTTTGTTTTTATTTATTAAATTATGTCATGTATGTAAGCATTTTTTTGTAATTTCTAATCCCGTTCACGTTAGAAATTTCAAATTAATTGCCGCTAATTTTGTCCAATGTCAATAAAATTTTCCACTATAAGAAATCCTTTTCTTACTACTATATGCTCCTATTGTGGACATCAATATTTATTGTTTCAAATCACCGATTTGTTCGATCAAAAGCCTTTGGCCTTTATCCACTCTTACCTGTGCCCTCTTACCTGTGCCTCTCATTCGTAGAAGATAAATTTATTTATTAGTATTTGTTTTTTTCTGGTGTCTGTATAAATGCATGTGTGGAATATATTTTTCCAATAAACATTAACTAATATTAAAAATTAATTAACACGATTTTCAAAAAAATTATGAGATTTTCGGAATGACCCAAGAGAAATCCTAAGAGATGATGTTGCTAGCAACTTTTATTGATACGCACTCTTTGAGGAGGTAGAATTTCAATTTGGCCGAACCCGGCAGATAGCGTAGTTGTCGCTGGGTTTTGTTGACAACGGCACGCAACAGCGTGCAGTAAAAAATATGGAAAATCTCGGACTTTCTTTGGCTAATATATTTTTATAAAGTCGTTATTTACTCGATAAGTACCGTAATGCTAATTTTTTCTTCTGACCTACCCTTCTTTCGCTGAGTTAAGTTCATCTAGCAAACGTTTTCGTGCCGATAATTTACAAGATATATATATATATATATTCTTGTTAAATTAAAGAAAAAAAAGGAAAAAACAAGCATAAATATTTCCCCATTTTCTTTATCGTGTCGATCAACCTACTTGGCATTTCGTCAAGCCCTTCGCCGCTTCCTATTTGGTTAACAGGTTTCACCTCGTTCCATCGTCCGAAGAAATTAGCCGATATGCTAGTACCGTTGTCCTTTTTGTTACACTCCCTCCGGGAAGTGCAGCGTTTACCCTGCACTTCATGGCACATCGTCCGATCCACTTCACTCTAGCGGACATCTCCTATGGAAAGATCTGTTTTCATGCTCTCCAGGTACATACGGAATCTCTAACCCAAATCTTTGTTGATATGATGATATAAGCACACGTGAATTAAGTGTACTCTCCGTCACGTAACTTCCATAGTCAGCTGAATGTTGGGCTGGAGTAGCACCGAAGCTTTCCTCCACACGCGAGCTTTGGCCCATCCTAACCTTATTACAGAGTGAAACTTCACGGTAACACTAGTATCGTGGTACTGTGAGTCCGCCATGGCACGTACTAAATGAGAACTGATGTTAGGAGTCATCCAGTGGTAAGCATCCAGTCAGCATCGTACAGATTAAAATAGCTCTCTCTATGTTGCTACTATGTAGAAACACATGGTATTGGCAATAGTCTTTGACTTAATAGCCTAGAATAGAACTCAAGTTAGTAAGGGCCGTACGTGCATATGAGTAATTGCTTATCAGGTCATGCGACTTTATACCATGCATTGGACGCGACTTCACGAACCATAAAGGTCATCCGAGAATACACGAAATCGATAGCTGGTCGCCGTCCATCCATGCGACGATCTAACAATACGATGAGAGTCAACACTACGCCAAGGTATCGCATGCAGCCGTCACATCTAACGAATCGATCTTTGGATTGGTACGACAACGGTCCAAAACACATTCGTCTCGCATCGCGTACGTGAAGCGTTTGCTGACCAAGAAATAATCAAGGTTGATACTGTATACCTCCATTAGAAATAAATTGAACTCGCATTTGTTTTTATTGGGTAGGCTGGCTTAGTAAAATTCTCAACTCATTCCGGTAAAGAAACGACATTATGCCCACATTGACTTAGCGTAAGCGAAGCTTCGTTTTGGAACCCGAATCGACACAGCTTGCCCATCATTGCGTCGGGATCCGTCGAGGTGTCGACTCGTATGGAGTAACCGCGACCCTCCCAACCATTGGCAGCGGCGGTTTTTTTCGTACAATGGCCTTGAGAGTGGCGCAAAATAATGCCGCTCTACGCTAATAGATATTTCTCTACATATGACTCATCATCCGCAATCGATTGAGCGGCCGCACCCCAGTGTTACTGCTACCGCTATTGTCCTCGTGGAATTGTCTCATGGCTTCGACATGAGAGCTTCACCCGGAAGCCTCTCGCTCTCTCGTTATTCAGCCTCACACGAATACCACCTACTACCATCGTCCACTAAACAGCATAAACTGTATAGATCTTGAATAGATCCTAGATATTGCTTATATATTCTCAATCAATAACAGATCATCTGCGATTATGACTTATGCGGGGCTTACGTATCCCGTTTACATTAACATTTGCACTGGGCACAAGTTTCTAAAATTGTGTACCTTACATCACAAGCAATGCATACATTACCTCTGGATCTACCATACAAATGAGGGCTTAAAACGGTAACCGTTGACACAAGTGCATCGCTCGCGCGTACGGGTCCCATTGAAAATCGGATTTGCCTTAAAGGTCAACCCGTCGTTGGTGTTAATCGTTAAGATCACACTTAATCGGCGGTGTTTCGGTAACTATCCAACGAACGTTGGTCTTCGTTTATTATGGCTCCAATGAAATAGATGTCTGTGTGTGTCTTGAAGAGATTTCGTCCCTTTCGAGCTTGAATTGTTACTGGCTGGCATCGATGTATGCCATTATACCGTATTGATTTCTAAGCGGTTGCTAGCTTGCGTTTCGTTGGCTGATTTGCATGTATGGCACAGTTTCAAGTTCCAACTAAAAGAAGCATCACCAGTGATGCTGACGACGCTCACTCGGCACTGTTATATCGTTTCAATATATTAAATTGTAACTTATGGCAGCTTATAGAGTTACTCAAGCGCGGGGCCTGATTAATTTGTGCAAAATTGCATAAATAACACAGATAAGTAAAGATCATACGTTTCGCTGGCCCGGTGTCAGTTAGATTATGTTACTATTCCGGACGCATTGTATTGTTGAAGCAGAATTGTATTGTCAAAACAGGTACTAAATACAATAGTCTATATTGATAGATATACCCCACCGTTCAAGTGGAAAGGAAATCTGCTTTTAATTAACAAATATATAATTAGAAGTAAGGCTAGAAAGCCCGAAGTATATATTATAATAAAGAGTGCCAGTGAGTAAATCTTGTACTGATGACATAATAGTACCTCGTCCTTATGTAGCAATCGCTACGCATACAGCATGTTGAGACGGGATTAGTGCGCGCCATAATAAAAATATATCGGACATTTTCGTAGCAAAGGTTTCTTCGCCTGCCAGTCAGAATCTATGAACTCGAATAGAATTCAAAAGCTATTGGTTATCATTAGAAATATTAGACGATTATATAGTCTGCTCTCCTCGTTGGAATTGCCCTAACTACATATGATGATATTTCTCTACTAACTTAGAAGTTAAAAGACGGTTAAAAACTTACAAGGTCCATTCTATGCCCGTCATAATAGAACAACAATAAATATCGTTATTATGACTATTGTGCCTACGACAGTGCTGCCACCTGTACACGTCTGCTGGCACTAAATCATGTTGACATTTATGTTGATCGGACCGATTTTTTCAAACCTTTCGCTACTAATATATCTACACGCTATGGACCGACAGAGTCAAGGCAGTACAGTAGAATGTAAGTATTTATCTTTGGTTGTTTCAAATTTGAGTATATTGTACAGAACGAATATCGTATGATGGCTGGTGAAATTATCTTCTTATACATTCTGCCATCTGGCACTCGACGATTACTGGTTTCAGTATGTTACATATGGTAAGGTGTTCGATCAGGCCATGTTTCTCCACCGAATAGGGTGAACCTAAAAAAGAGCAGTTTTTTTTTTTTTTTTTAAGTGTTACAAAATATTACTGTGTAAGGAAAGCTAGCGATTCGATTGGCTTATAATTATAATTTTTATTTTTATTTAGATGGAGGCGCTGTCCAGTTAACAAAACTGCTAGGGCATGGACGTTTCAGCTCATGAAAAAGCGAATTATTCTGCTAGATATAAATGATTGTGTAAAAAAAAAAAGGGGAAACGAGGGCTTACCGTATGTTCGGTATTTTTATGCTACAAAGGATTTTATCGCAAAAAAATGTTCACCGTTCGTTAATGAAAAAAGACGTCCGCGTGTATATGTTAGTATAAAAGTAGAAAATAAAAATTACTTAATTTCTTCATTTTGGTTTTACTGTTACTAGTTAGATTGAGAATTCTATTAACCCTTATTATAACTTTTATTCTACGCTCTGAGCGGCATTGAAGGAGTAGCATACAAATTTTGATAGTGGCACTTACCTAGAATTAGGTAAAATAAGAGTTTTTTCTATCTCTATGTGCTGTAATGTAACGGAGCAGGGTTTGGGTCACAGTATTAATAGAAGAGTTCAGCAATCAGTTGGCATTTACGATGGATTTTTTTTAGGAACATTAGAAAGTTTCACGTGGCTCTCTTCCACTCTAGATACCCATACAACCCAATAGCGTGGCGCAGCGTGGGGCAGCGCAGCGTAGCGTCTCTCGTAGTAATAACCATTTGTCTGCATTACACCGAATAGATTTACAAAGTCGAAGCGATATTACTTGCCAACATGTCTCCTTCACTATGGGCTATCGATCTATCTGAGGATACAATGTTGAACGCGATTAAAATTTAAATATCTCGACGCTAAAAAGCCTCGAAAACAAGTTGCAGCTACACTCATCGATCTCTATGAAATAGCCTCATGACTCAATACCTGGTTAAAGTTTGACTTAATATTCTGTCAAATACATTTGTTGACTAGTTTCTGTCTGTTTCTCTGAGAGAAACTGAACCACGCGTGAAATGATGAGTATTGACGTCCCAATTTACTACAATAGCTATTTGATTGATATTAGCAGAATGACTAGTCAATTGACGGCTTGCTATAGGTTTTATCATTGGGTAATTCCTTTGCATATTTGTCCCAAATCTAAGTAGCACGATTGACGATGCCGTCATCGTGTTGTGTTTCCAAACTATTGTAGAATTTTCCATACTTCGATTTTGATCACATACGTTTCCTTTAGAGGAACGGTTACGAGAACAAGCCCGTAAATGGTACCCTCGAATCGGAATGTTTCCATCTTACAGCGAGGTTAAACCTTTCATCCTTGGAAGAACGCGATAATGACCACAGGTTACTGATGGTCTCTACGCTTGCAACGACTTTCAACATTAATCAGTGTCGCTTCTATTCACAGCCTATCGGTCGGGCCTAAAAAGAAATGTATTAAATCGAACTTACCAAAATTGTCATCATCTTTGTTGAGAGGCGAGGGCATAGGGGACATTTTTGGTGAAGACGTAGCCATATTGGAGTCTGGTCCGATAATGACTAGAGGCGGAAGAGATGGGACACTTTATGGAGGGGTGCTGGCGGTCCCCAGAGATGGCCCTGCATAAAATAGGCTGGAGATTCTGAAGAAATGGATTGGGTTTTAAGAATTTCTTCTCGATGATTTCGACCAGAAGGGGCAAGGTCCGATGACATTGCCATCAGATCGCGGACTGAAATGGACAAAGTTGAAAAATAATTAGATTTAAAATTATTTCGACTGGTATGTGTCTTAATTTTAAATCGGTAGGCTGTCAGAGATGATATGTTTGGCAATACGTTACTTCAGTGGTATCGTAGAATCGACTCATGGACCCTTATTCGAGCAAAGCAATGATAGATGCTTCTGCGTTGGAAATGGTGCGTCACTGTGCTATATCTTAAAGATACTTTGTAGTTCTAGTACATTGATTGGACTAGTGGTAAAGGCTATTTGAGTGACTGCTACATGTTAGTGGATGCTTGTCTTAATGATCAGTAGTCGCCAGTATATGCCGGACCCCCTGTTAATAGTTTTTTTTAAAAAAGATTACCTGGCTTCGGCGTCTGAACAATTTATGTTCATCCGTTTGGTTTACATTAGTAATGTAAATGTATAATATATTGAGATCCATCGTAAATATCTCGAAATTTTGATCAGTATTTTTATCGCAGTTATATAAGAAATCATAGACACCTGTGATGGTTTTCTTTTTTTTTGATAGTGTTCACAAATAGGTTTTCCATTTTCCATTAGCAATATATATATATATATATATATATATATATATATATATGTCAACGAAAAAGACAGCTTTTGCCAAATTATCGTCTGGAAAGTCAAATGGGCCGCGTCAAGTCCAGCGTCATATGTATATATATATTCCGTTTAAACTGCCTTTTGTCCTTTAACCCATCTTTGATAGGATGCTGAATATGTGTGGTTTTTTTCTACATTTCCCGTAGTGATCGCGCTTCCGCTAGCGTATACATAGATGTCGTTTACTTTCCCAGAAGCGCTTGAGTCTCGCCCTCAGAAAAAATCACACATATCTAATAATAATAATGCTACAGACCGTAACAAGTTTTTTGTATTTTGATAATATTCGACAACGATAATATCGTTCCCTCTCTGAACTAAAACATTCAAGGCAACGAATAACTGTAGAGGTTTTGCTTTTCTGCCGTTGAGCATAAATATAGGACAACGAGGTAGTCAACAGGCCGTTGTCGCAAGCGTCCTGAATCGGTGTTTTTCAATTCTTGCTACGTTTTTAAAGTGTGCATAGAACAAGTGTTACACAGTCATCTTCATGAGTATCTAGTGTGAATAAAGTCAATACAAGGCACATATTATTGCCCGTGATTACTTCAAACGGGATAAACTCTATAGAGATTAGGCAATAGGACAATACGCAGACAAGTTCGACCGGCACAGTTTCCGGATAAAGCTATATTACATACAGTTATCTTAGCACTATATCTATTTCGGTTTCAGAACAACAATGCTTATAAAATCGCCACGTAAACAGTCAACTGGGCAAAAAAGCATGACAAGTTTATAAAAGAAAAACGGAAGCCTTTTTTCAAAGATAATCGGGGGTGGGTGGGGATGGGGGAAGGGTTTTTGTGGTGGGCACAGGAGCGAGCCGAACAGCGAGCAGACAATGTCACCACCGCACGTAGAACGCCACACTCAACTGTTTCTAGTTACAGGCTAGTCGCATTGTAAGGCTTCCTAATACGTTTAGAGGATTCTGTAGTAACCCGGGTGGAAGCTATGAGCCAATCGTCGAAAACCACAATTCATTTCTAGCAAAAGAGATAACCGTTCCTTCACGTTTAGGTTATCGTGTCCTAATCTATCTTGTTAAAATTATATACATATAAAGCGCTCGTACAAAGATCAAATTCCCTAGTTAGAAAATTAGTATTTTTATTCGGTGGACAAAAACAGGGTCATAGTTGCCAACTTAAACAAGTCGTGCGACTTGATTCTTGCACTTCATTATTGGACATGTATGGCACTAGAAACCTTAGCAATTTTGCACAACACACGGGCGAACTCCCATGCGGGTCAGTAACGAACCACAACAAAGGCCACAGTTTCACTTGAAAATTTCTTGAACATCCAGGGGCTAATAAGAACACTTGGCAAACTCAAAATCGGGCTTAAACTTTCATATATATTGGTGGGGCAAATTACTTAACAGTTTGAAAACCTTAACTTTACGTTTCTTTTTCACCCTTATTTATATGATATTTTAAACTTATTAGCTTAATGAGTGAGCACTAACGAGACACTTCTGCCCCACGCTGTACACATAGAATCTGAATGTCTAGCACAATGAGGATTTTACTCAATCTGATGGGACTACAACTAATAGACGGACAGCATATGGATGGCCACTCGTTTCGGCGCAAAGTTGTGTTCCCTACGGATGTAATAGGCATATATCGAGCAAAAAAAGACGACGCTGAAGTTCGTAGAAAAAAATAGGCGAAGCATTAGAAAAGAACAATGGATTTTCTTTCTAGCTTGTTCATCCTTTTTGTGACATCTCGTCTGTGATTTTATTTTTGTACCTTTTATACCTATTTTATGCCGAAATTTTCCATCTCGCTAAGCCTATCGATTTTCATTAGCCTTCATAACAAACTTACCACCCACCTAATATTTTTGCGACTGTGCTTTCTAAGATGTATATATTGTAGCAAGCATCCCCTGACGGCACAATGGGGACAGTGGCGTTCTGTGGGTTTGGCTGTGATCGGTCAAAGACAAGGCCGATTCGGTGCTGTGCATCATGTTATCACAAGAGGTTGCTCATAGTGCACCTTCCCTTATTTTATTATTTGGACTGCTGTTTTAATTACCCTTTTTTTATAAATTTTCACATACAGTACGTATTTATAAACGAGTCTTGGCCCTAACTGTAAATGGAATTCATTTTACTGGATAATGTTGCTCTTATTAACGTATAAAGTTAGGCAAGAACAATTATAATATAGGTAATAATGCGTTTTTCAATCCTTTCCACCTTCTCAGTTTTCATACACCTGACCTAAAAACACAAACTTGTTTTTGATTTATTTGTCCTACAGCTAGCATTACTACAGTGGTATAGAATAACATGTACATAAGTGGTATAGATTGGAGATATAATTATTTATCATACCATTGACAGCGTAATTATTTTATGCCGAAATAATCTTGAGGCCTGTGAGATAAATTAGGAACCAGGCGTTCGGGATACTTCGAAGACAGTGACACTGAAAGATAATCTTACGACTTCGACCACATTCATTTGTATCAGTCCAGTCAACATCACGAGCTCAAAGTTCTTCTTCCTGCAATAAGCAAACACCGAATAGAATATGCTGGCAACGTCTAAATACGATATATAAAACTGTAGAAGATTTCTACAAATCGAAAAACTGTACAATCAGTTAAAAATGAGTAAATACTCAGAGCAAGGTGATGGCAGTTTCATCCCGTAATTATAAAATCAGCGCTTCAGTCAATCTGTAGCAACAAGTTAGAATACAAGTTATTTGGCGTCAGTCTTTACGATATGCCCAAAGTTCTCAACCACGTTATATATTCCTGTCTCATAAAATCATTTCAAATTCGATCAGGCCAGTCCTTTGAGATTCTCTTTATGGTCAGACGTACTGTTGTGAACATAACTTGTCATAACTTGAGGCGAAGCTTCTGCCTCATTTATTTTGGGCTGCGTCTTCCACTCGATGCAGGTGAGCCATATATATAAACACCTGTTAAGCTTTTTGTTTTTCTCCAGCATTTCACAATGTGCAGAAAACTTCCAGTGCCACCAAACGCAAATCTTTCCGCATCGAGGTCTGACCTAATCTTATTTTTAGACGTACCTCCCTAAACTACTTTTTTTTCCACTCTGCTTCGTATCGACATAAAGACCCCCCGCAGAAATTCAGTATAAAAAACAGTCAGTTTGGTTGCGTACTGCCTAATACCGGCGAACTGTATTTTTTGATGTTTTGTATTCCTATCATGGGGAACTCAAGCTCTTAATGTTTGAATTCATCCCATACATTTAAGATATCTGACGTACTATAGTCAAGCTTTCCAAAATTGTTCGTAGACTGTTTTACTCAAAAAATATCTTTAGGCGGTCTTTATCGGCCTACGATGGCCGACTGCTGGAAGCTGCCGTTATTCAACTTTTCATACCGCTTTTGAATAATTCTCTCAAGCACGGGGTCCACACCATGCCGGGTGCAAGTACTCCGTGCTGGCCAGCAGCTTTTTTGATTTAAGTAACCTTGTTGACGTCCAAAGTCCTACGTAGCAGGAGCGTAGGTCAACGTGCCATCGAATATATCGCGTACGTCTTAGCTGGGGCCTTTTGTCAAAGATGTCTGTTTATGGCTGAAATGGTAGTCGCTAATGAACGAAAGTTGTTTATACTTCGTTGATTTGTTTTTACCATTATTCAAGCAGCGTTGGAAATCACTCCAGTTGACTGAAAATGACGCTACTCATTTTTCATTTTTGTGAAGTTTTAAAGCTTGAACAAAAAAACCACAAGGCAGACCATACATGTGGCATTAAGATAGAGCAGCCACATACGTGGGACAGATAGGGGTAGTTCATAAGAATATGAGTGCATATGTTGCCTAATTCCACTTAGCGCAGCAAGCATCGTTCCATCACGAAAAGAACACCTTCATATAAAACACAGCTATATTACCCAGTAAATTTTCTCTCACTGTCCATTCGACGTGGGCTAGCTCCAACGAGATTCTGCTAAACTAGCTAATGTGGAGATAAAACGTGACAGATCTAATCCTTGGTCCGTACGCTTCCTTTCGAAAACTCTTCAAGCTCTTTGGCCTACTCTGTGTGTTATTTGATGTCACAGAGGAAAAGGTCAGGAACAAGTACTTCCCAGCTTTTCAACACACACATAGTGAGATATGTGTGGCACGTAGAAGAAGAGAGGCAAAACAGCGATATTCGCCTTTGTCTCTTTTTTGTTCTTATTTATTTTCGTATTGGCTCAGACGAGGCCAGCTAGGCAGCAGACCGTACGCCGATCAGTATTGGATCAGATTCTAACAAAATCACGGAGTCTCAGCTGGGGATCCAATTCAAGGCTTCATAGTAATTTTACTTCCTCCGTCACTGCAACCGTCCAACTGTCCCATCAATCGGTGCTTTTAGACGATCACTGTTCATTGAATACGACGCTGTATCTTTTTTATAGTTCAAAAAGAGGATTCATTTTATGAATTTTTCAAGGAGTTATTTTGCAGAATAGAAACACAATGCAAAACTATTATCTGCATTGACCGACCGTACACTTGGTAGCATTCGTAACTATAGCTATAAATGGTCGAAGCTTCACAAATATGAACTTATTTAGGCATTTTTGGTATATCCTTGAAGGTACTCTCTGCACTGTTTTTAATTTAGGAAAGCTTCTTAAGTACTTCACCTACCAAGTGTTTACATTTGCGGCTGAAACACACACAGATTTACATGCACTAAGAGGTCCTTGGTGAGCAAATTTAATGCCCATCTGGCCGCACTATGTCAAATGAGCTTGTGTCGTTAACTAGCTTTGAACACTATGGGAATCGTGCTGCCGTCGCATAGAAACGGCCCCCCCCTTTGATACTATTAACGATACCGGCAGCATGACGGTCGATACCTAGTTCAGGACAGAGATTTAAATTAAAGAAGCGTTTTAAACGGAACGAACATTACTGGCTTACTTGAGCTGTTCCCTCGCAGTCTTTACTAACCATCCGTGCGTTGCGTCTCTACGTAATACATGCCACGCTAACGATCATTAAGGACCACATCAGTTCTGCTATTGATGTCTTAGGGGAGCCAAGGGAAACCTTGGAATACGTAACCAAAAATAAATTAAAGCTTCGTAAAAACGGTCTAAGCGAGGCGTGTACGGGCGAAACATCTTAGTTACTCGTATGGTTAACGTTATAGAGCAATCTTGAAAATACGAGTGTCCTACCATTGGCAAGGTTTTGCTATTAGGGGCTGAGTACGCTATCTCGAATCTCATCTGGCCCGTCACGAAAGGCCGGCCTATGGAAAGTGTACGCACTGAAATATACTGTAAAGTACGAGCGTTTATGAATGATTTGCATCGATTTTTTAGCCCGAAACAGACGGCCCATTGGGCATTTGGCACCATAGAATCATCGTAGATCGTTTGGGTTGATTATTGTACTGATCAGAAATAGACCGTAAGTAATACAGCTGAGACTTGAACACACACATTGCTATATGGCAGTAAAAACGTAAAAAATACAGGAACCTTGCAGGACTAAATGAACCAATGTCCTTCATGAATCGTATGAAAGGTTCTTTATATAAGGATTAAGATTACAGCTGCTTACCCTGCTTAGCCTGTAACTTAATTACAGTATAAAAAAATAGTGTGCAGGGTGATACTTGAGATTAGATCAGCCCTAAGAAAATTGTTTGAGTAACGCATGTATCAGATGGGTGTACAGTCAACACATGCACGATGCTGTTATCGTAACGAAGACGGGATCCCTTACTACCGGAAATAATTTTACAGATTTCATTACTAATTCATTAACAGTTTTGGACACTTAATACTTTGAAGGACGCCATGTTAAAATGTAGCATAGTAATTGAAATATATACTCTATTATATATTTCAATTTGACGTAGAATCACTGGTGTTTAGTCAGCTTGTGCCCTCCGTGCAGTGCAGAGATTCAAAGGAGCTAACAATAACGGCCACTGTGTTTATAATCGGACAGAATATCGTCTATTTTTTGAAGGTTGCGTCTTGCCCTACCTCTGAACTTTGAGTGGATAATGAGCTATTCGTCAAAAATCTGCAAAGTACCATCAGGGTCCTAACGGCAAACCTATGTCAAGTCCCATTCCCTATAAAAATATGAGGTAGACGTTAATTTTTGACGAGAAGAGAAGCGCCACTAGAACTGTCTCTGTTATACACAATTTAACGTCTCGTACACGGCTTTAATTCAAAATTTCTAATCTACGAAATAAACTTTTTTTTGGAAAAATATAAATACTCTCGGAAATGTCACAAGCGCAACGTGACAACCTAATGGTTTAACAAACAGACTCTCGCCATCTCGCCTGCTACTAACAACAAAAATCGTCAAGAGTATTTCCCTAATTGACGGGTAACAATGACTCTAAAATACGCTGGTAGATATTAAGGAATAACTTCTGTCTCAGTTTATTTTTCGACTCCAGTTCGAATCAAATCTACATAAAAAACGGACGGCCCACTTTGATTCATCTCACAGGTCATCATAAAACAAAGCAGGACATGCCCTTCTTGTACATTGATATTAGTCTACATTACCCCTGATGCCATATCTAATTCGTGCTACCTGTCACCATCAGAGTATTTCTAGATACTTATACGGAAAACGTCGACCTACCTGCGTATTAGTACAACTGCATTCAGTAGCCAATGTCTTTCTAGGAAGGACATTGGAAATCCAAGGAAAACCGGCGCTTTTTTTTTATCGAAAACGATTCCGAATAGCTTTACAAAAAAATGCTTTACGCTCAATGGAGCAGGAAAAACCAAGTGACCTATAATCAATTTTCCAATGCTTAGCTGTAGTCCACCAAAAGATAACGGCATAAATGGTTGCTATGCGCCAATTTACAGATAAAATTACATTTTATGATTCATATTTCACAGAACCTGCATAATTCGTACATAATTCGTAGTATCGTATCACTCCTTATCTACGAATTTTACTTAATTCAGTTACTGGTCAGTCGACTATTATCTAATATAAGTATCGATGGGCTTCGATATAGAAATAAGAAATTATTTTTAAATTTTCATAATAATTGTCTACGAGTAGAAAACGTCTGCATGCCAGGCGTAGTTTACCAGATACGGTTCTCACTTGCTTTGTTACGTCTGTTGTGAATTATTTTTCCGTTGTCGACCATTTACTAAAAACAAGTGATCAGGAAAAATGAGGGAAGTTTTTCTATCGGAATTAGACGATCCGCATCTATTAGGACCCTGTTGCTTTTAGGAATCAGATAGATCGTTGCAGAGCCACACTAACACTTCGAATCTATTTATTCTTTTATTCAATATTGGCAAAAATGGAAAAAACTTTTCGTAAAAAGCACAGATCAATAGCTGAAGTTAGTTGTCGTTTTCTCAAATAATAGTGTATGCGTTTGTCAGTAATTAGAATCTTTTGGTACACCACGCCATCTTCTATATATACATCTGATACACCACTGCAAATAGAAAAGGCTTCATAATTTTGCTTATCTACAGATTAATAAAGATCAGGAATCAAATAATTAGGTTGCCTCACGAAAATGCCATAGGGAACTTCTAGGCCCCTAGCATTTAATGCCATTCTATTCCGCTCGTGAGACCAAACCTCGTCACCTTATTTAGCGTTATAACAGGGCCGTGTGATAACCCCTTCAGACAGTGGTTGTGATTTCTAAACGGCGCATTATATGAACATGTTTCTTATTTACGTGGCCCTAAGTTTTCTTTTTATGTTAAGCCACTTTGAAGTTCTCACTGAAGAACGTACTATCTGTGTATTGATTAATCCCTTCGGACGAAATAGCTCGACTTCTCGGTTCTACCCTCGGTATTTAGTTAAATTTATTATCTCGCAAAGGAGATAATTCATTCTGATTCTATTCGTTGTCATAGTCGCTGACGATCTCCTCAGGAACTTTAGCAAGATTAAAGACTAAAATAAATAGTCTCCCCAAGGCACTCTTCAATTGAAGGTCGATGCTTTTTTATACGATTACATTAACATTTAGGTACACACATTGGAAAGAAGAATCGATATCCTTGACAACTGTTAATAATGCGTTCCTGAATTGTGATAATGAAACGAGTTTGTGGGGATGCAACATAATTGCTCACCTCTTACCGTTGTCTTTTCTAAAAACGTTTTATCTTAGCACTGTTGAAACTATTTGTTTATCTAATATCCAACACGTTTTACTAGAATCAGAATTACCTCCGGGCACTTTCGTGCAACACGAACAAATGCGCGTCAATGAGCGAATCCGCACTTTCTAAGCGAAGGCTATACAATAATTATAAACCATGTAGCTGGTTTGCGTAGTAATGCTTCTTCTATGAAGTGATGTTCGCAGGACTGTAGCGTTACATTATTTATACCGACTACTCGGCACCGACACCCGGCACGATTCGAATTCAGACAAAAAACTAAAAAGCAATGGTAGATTTTCTAGTCCATAGCTCGTCCGCTACTCGTCGGTGGAGCCAACCAAGCTTTGTCCTCTTCGGCTTTCTCCCTTACCCGTTGTGTAACCTCTCTCTCAACATCCGGAACGGCTGATGGCCGCTACCGCCTCCTACAATTTCCGTCCTTATATCGCGAATTACGACCGAAGACGAAATGTTCGGCTTGCGGCCCCCTGTTCGAGGGTACCGCCCGGCAAATCGTTACCCGTCACACATGTGAAAGTGACCAAGGGCACTCATGTACATCTACCCCCATTGCCTTCTGTTGTGGATGAATGGCACCCGCTAGGCCATGTCAAGCAACGTCAACTTTGGACTGAATACTGTCTGATGTATTCAAACTCTCGGGGCAACTCGACGGCTGCGACGCCTAAAAGCTAACCGAATGCTCATCACAAATATTATTATTAAGAAAAATAAAATATTAACTGGAATCTGATAAACCTAAAGAGAAAAATAATGATAACGTCATTATAGACATGACTATTATTTTCGTCTTTGCAAGCGTCTTTGTTCGACGTGGATTTTAGTGGCAGGTACAAAGTTGACAAAAGGCTATTAAGATAAGAGGCCAGGGTCCTAAAAGCAGTCTTTTTTAGGAATCAATTGCGCGTAGGCCCTTACAACCTTTTTTTAATCGTCTTTAATTAGGCTTTGACGATCTAATAGCCTAAAAATATGCAGTGCTATGCTCATGCGGAACTATTATACAATTCAAAAATGTGCTTTTTACCCTCGTACATTAACGCGGTATGCGACGTCGTGTTAGTGATCAATTTTCTTCCAACAGAAACATTAGGACATCATTATCGTGCTCATTGTCCTACTATCGTTCGGCAAAGCGTTTTCGCAATACCAACTGGCGCGCTGTTTTTTAGCATAAATTTCATAAATTTAGTACGAATTTCAGAAATCTGCCACACGTTTCGGTTTTCTATTTTCGGTTTCGGTCTAGGTTCTACAGAAAAACAATTTTTCAGATTTTGCTTTGTGTAAATGCCGTTACTTGACTTTAATGACAAACAGGACGAATCGACCAAGGCTCCTCAGAGCACCGTATCTTCGCATCATATAAATTCAGCACCGGGTGACGATTTATCAACGTATTGGAAAGGGCCTTTATAAAAAGAATCAGCACAGCGATTACAGTGAACGTCTCGTACTCCCAAGGATCGGAATTAAGGCATATGGTCCTGTTGAATTTCCTTCGAGCTGTACCCTGTCGACGTAAATACAGCCGTCGGTGTTTCTTCATAGGCACTAACAATATACTAAAATTCATCCGCATCAGAACGTACACCAATGGACCGGCTAGATCACTCGTCCCGCTAACGCTAGGGACCGATAATAATAACGATAACGACAATCCTTCGGTGTCTTCGCGGAACACGATCTTTATTCGCCTGTTAGTTCATGCTTCGGCCGCTGCCTGGGTCGATCCCGCGCGGTTGTTGGGCCAAACAGGTCAAAGTCGCCCTTTCTCGCGCTTATATACCACCGTGACCAGTATCTTACGGCCCCTTAGCACAATAACTCACAACAGTGTGTTGTCGATACGGTATTGATTTCGTTTCTGCGATTGATCCAAGGCCGTAACAAGAAACCGCGATTTGCTGAAGCTGCCCTAAGTTATAAGTTAGGCTGCGAAGCAGTGCGCCTTTTCAAGAAGTTGTTAAATAAAAAAGGTACCTGGGGGGGGGGGGGGTCGAGAGGCGGCGGGGAAGAGGAGTGCAAAAGCAAGGGAATCAATGATTAATGTAAGGGTAGAGCCATCTAGGGTACAAGATGCTGATGGTGTAGACTTGTTGAATGCTATTTGTATTTTAATTGAAAGCGTGTATACATAATAAGCTAAGTGTAGGAAGTGTTTTTGCTTGCTACAGCTTTCATGCCCAAGTAACTGAAATTACTGGCGGATCATAAATCGGTTTTCGATATCGATCAGTATTAAATTTCGAGACCTGTTGAAATAATTGCAAAGCTATCCAACGATCACGGTGACTAAAAAATCGTAGGTGATGGTGGTAACTAACGGTGTTTTTGATCCAGGAGCGCGAGCCTAAGCGTTCGCTGCCGGACTGAACAAATATGGGGTCTACTGTTCGACAACATGTGAGCATGCAGATCGGAAAAAATAAAGCTAATTTTTTTTGGTCGATAAAAAATTTCACATAAAATTTAGATAACTATATGCTACCTTAAAACCAAATACACAATACGTATACAATTTAAATTATACGTCTATTTAGGGACGTGCAATAGTCGGCACAACTATTTGTTCCACATTTGTAATACGGCGAGAATAGGGATGCTTACTATGCAAATGGCTACCGCTGTTTACATAATGAGCCTTCCTATTTGCTAGTGTAGACCGGCCTCTGTTTTTATTTCTTATAATCGATATTGTACGCCATTGTACAGAGAACGAGAGCAGCGTGTTTGTGAATTGCTAGTGATGATGACGACGCAATGCTATTACGTACATATGTGGGTCTAATTACTCAGATAAAGGCACACAAACCCTCGAAGGACAACAACTCTATGTCCCGAAAACAATGTCTATGCCTGGCGACAGTGTTTCGTTTAAGCACATCTATGAACAGCATACACGTTCGATTGTCATTTTTTTTTTGCGCACAAATTATCTTAGAAGCGGAACAAGCATATCATCAAATCGAACAGAACGTAGAAATGATTTGTCATAGATAGATAGATAGATAGATAGAAAGTCATCATTGAGCATGTCGTTGAAAATTATTTTCTGTACAATTTGAGTGTTTGATAAATGTCGACCGAAATGATTGTAAGCAAAATGATCGTTCGCGAAAAGCGAAGGTGTTTTTGCGCCCAATTGAGGATTCTCTATAACAGTTAAAGATCGTATGTTCTCGGTCTAAACTAGCTTTGATAAGCCTCTTCTGATAAACGTTGTTTCGCGAGAACTCTACTGATTTGCCGGTATACGATTTTCTTATATTAAACAATTATATAATGATTGCCTCTTCGTTCATGATCAGATATGGTTGATCCGCAATTACTGATCTACATAATTTAGTGGGTTTACAGTGGCCGAAGATAACCCGACCTCTTCAGCTGTCTCATTTGGGAACGAGGTTATGGACGTTTGCAATTTGCATTGAGTCTACACTCGTCTGGCTTGCTTGCAGCCTCTGTTACCGTGCTTTGATCGATATGCGCTTCCTTCGTCATTTGCAAAAATTCAAAGGTTGAGCTCCTATCGGCTGCAGATATGCTATTTTCCATCCTCGAATCTAATTTACTTTTGCTATACTATCATAGTAGTATTTGAGTTTAGAATAATGTTACAAAAGTGTCCGTAAAATATTCGTTTGATTTGAAAGCCAGAATTGAACTATGCCGTATTTTTTGGTTTAGGGTAAAGCGCCAATTGCACCAGGTAGGTGCAGTAATCAAGCCTCGTCATGTCGTGGATAACCTTTGAAATAAGAGGATTTGGAGGTCCTAGGAATATACTAGACAGGGGTGCAGAAAGAGGCCGGCTTTGCCATATGAATTTAAGTCTACTCAGTTACTGGAATCTATCCGCTCGCGCTTGTACGCATCCTCTTGAAATAAGAACATCGAACACGAATCCATAACAAAAGGACTACAATTTTCCACGTCATTCAGCCGTTCCAGTAGGAAAAACAACATCAATTGCCGAACCCTGCTAGCCTCTGCCTCAAAAAGCGTTTTTTACTATGGTCGGACGGTTTCCGTATTGTTTAATGAAATATTTTTACGTAACACACTTGCTCCGCCTAATATGAATAATACATACAAGTTAATCGATTTTTCGTTTTTATAAGTCACTGTTCTGTATTGGTTCTCCTTTTAATTTCTGTACTCCTGGGATATGGACGAATACATGCAAACGTATACTCGCAGGTACACAGCGGCTCGAACTATTGGCTATACATATATATATATATACAAACCGGAATATAACAAAAGCCAAAAGATCCTAGAACTGACTACTTGTAATCACTTGTCCTTTCAATTCACTTCTAGATAATTACCCTCAGCCGTCGTTGGTACCGGTTTTTGGGTCGTTAACTAGACTGCGTCATGTCTGAACGCCTGAATCGATCCCGCCGCGCTGCTTCATCTAGCAGATCAACGAATCCCTTATTTTCTCTCCCTTTCACATAACTACCTCGGCCCGTTCCCTCCATTGAGCCGCTGAGTGCGCAAGCTTATTGTCGTGTTTTTTCTATGGCGTCAATACCTGTCATTGCCGGTGATCCAAACACGCAACAAGGGACTTCGATTAGTTGGAATTATTATGTTTGCTAATCATGTTATAAATTTGACTACTAAAAGGGTAACTGTCGTCTGCCGAAAGAGTCGTTCATTACGTGCACGTGACCTAGGCGTATGTGAGTAAGATGTACCGGGGAAGCGCAGATTCAGCAGATCGAGAAGAATGACCACCATGGCCATGTTGAAGTAACTGAAGAACGTCAGATGTTGGTCGAGTTTGCTCGTAGACAGTCACTGATCTGCATTGAGAAAGCTACTTGTTACTGTTTTGATCCAGCTCATTTTGCATGCCTCTTGACTATTATTTTTGTTTAGAAATAATATTATATGAGACAATGGATTGCTACGAAATCCATTTCCGATTTGGCACAAACGGTTAATAAAATATGACGCTCTAACAGCTTCTAGGGTAGCAGGCGGCGCTTTCCAAGGAACGGCCGGCATAGTGCATGAACATTCAGGTGGGGTTTTTTTGCCTCCCCACACCTTGTGTTCTGCCAAGACAGCTTTCACCTCCCTAAATTATCTTCGCCGAATCTACTTAATACAAATGTATTCAATTATTCATACAAATACGTCTATGGACTAATATATAAAAACATAAATGCATTTTTCCGAAAGGATAGTATTATAAACTCGCTAGAAGCCTGAATAAAGGTGGCCAAAAATTATTAATGAACAATACATTATTTAATAAATTGGTCAAAAGCTGGGTTTCGTAAAGTAGTTATATAATTAGAACGGACTTATGTAGACAGTTGAAGGATGTTTTGGTATGTCAAGGTAAACTTTTTATAATAGCCCTCCTGTTTGACAAATTTTCTGAGTAGGCTTGTTGCAGGGTAGGACAGCATGTAAATGTTTCGAATGTGACTTCCGAACTGCCGTTGGTCATTATATCCGCCGGTGGAGTTTAGCACGAAACGAAGTGTGCTTATGTCCGGATTCAAACCTAGATCACCGTGTGTCCTTAACGTCTTGGCACCTCAAAGAGGATGTCGGGATCTTGGAAAGGGAGTAATTTAGGATAAATAAAACGAGAAAAGCAAGAGATACAAGGCAAGGAATACAAGCAGTGCAATATCTTACAACACATTAAGTAAAAGGTTTAAGAACTGAAAACTTTTTTTTATGCACTTTCTTATTGCTGTACGGGACTCTTAACTTAAACAGTGTTGTCACTTACAATCGGTACAAACTTAATTCAGTTTTAGATCAAAAGCCCTGCAGAACTGCTCAATGTTCTACGAGCAGAATTATCTACGAGTTTCGGATCCCGAAATCTTGGATAATGCCGATCAAATTGGTTGAGAAAATTCAGAAGAACAAGGACAAAACTAATGTTCTTCTTTATTTCATTTAAAGTTTTTTAGACCTTTTATTTGCCAAATATTTGGGCCTTAGAGATTTTTTGCAATATTTTGAGTAGTTTCGGTAACTTCTAGTCTCATTTAGAAGCCCAAATGTCATTGTACTTCATTTCCGTAATTAGATTGAAATTGATTCCTATTGTACCATGGACAGCAAGGCTTATCTTTTAGAGTTTTTGAATTAAAGGACTCAAGTTTAATCACTATGCACAGGTTACATAGCTAACAAGCTTTATCCTTGATGAACATGAACGTGCCAAAGAAATCCCCTCCTATTATCGAATCAGTATTTCACTGTGTGACAAACAATTCTATAAACGATATCTAACTTGTCTTATACATAGGTTATCACTAATTATAAGCGCTATTAGGACCAAGCACGATCGTCAAATACATATATGCATATACAAAATCGTATCTGGTCCATAGATTTGATCAGACAGATCATTTCCGCATTGATGGATAGAGTCTAGTGTGATGACTTTTTAAATTTTGTGTTGACGAGCATACGGTGAATATAATGAAAGCAGGGCATATATGGTCCACCAAAACATTAAAAAAAAAAATTGATGCAAAAAGTGTTACTTACGCACGCCCGGTAAGTCTAAGTTGCCCCAGTTCGTAGCGGATATCCAGATAAGCAGAGAGCGTTACGAAATGATTTTCTTGCTGTTTTGAATGTTTGCACGCTAGCTCTGTGCAGTGCTATACAAGCCTTACAATGCAAGCACGGGCTTTAGAGAGTCCGCCTTACGGGGCGAGCCTTTCTTCTGTCCGAGGAAGAGGATCGATCAATGGCCAGATGATGCTAATCGGTGACAGTTTTAATAAAAACACTGACCTGTGGGTCAGTGATTGATTCAATTATACCGAGAGAGTCGTCTAGTAGTCTTATAATTGTCGTGATGCCAATACTAAGTTGCCTGATATGTCACTGCATCGCCTACTGTTTACTTTGGATTTTTGCTACGAGAGTATACGATGCAAGGGTGTTCGCTTAACGGAAAAGTTAATTTGTTGTTATCAATATACTTAGATAACTTTAAGAAAAGTAAAATAGCATGTAAGATCGTAAGTTAGTAGCGAACGCGTAGCGAATATGTTGACAAAGCGGAACGGTGTTAGTTCGGTTGAAAATATCGATTTGTTTCTCTTTATGGGGATTTTTCAGGTATCTAATAACGAACTCGCTAATAATGTTCCCTCATCGAAATCCGTCGAGATCAGATAGGATGGATGACCTCGAGCGTTACACGTACGATAGCGAAAAACGGTTTCTATTCTACTGGCCATGAAGGGGGAGGAGCGTTTGAACTTCCCTTTAGATAGTAGTACAGCCAAGGGGCAAGATTCGATGTGTCAAATGAAGAGGTCTAACAAAAAAAAAGTCCACGAAACGTCAACATTGATGCATTGCCGGCAACACTGCAGCGATGAAAAAATCACGGGCATGATGTTTACGATATGGTAATTGCTAGAAATCGACGAAGACCTCGAGTGACCTAAGATGTAGTACCTTGACGAGAGCACTTATCATAAATTAATAACTCCATATATTATAAAGAAAAATAATGGCTTTCGGCTAATCTACGTGTAAAAATTGAAATAGATATCTTCATTTAGGTCCAGTAGCTTTCGGGTAGGGTTTGACTGTGCTAGCTCATTCACTAGTTCAATGTCAAGTGCTGAAATTTAACTTTTCTCGCAAATAAATAGATTTTATCTTGTTTCGCTGTATTGGATCTATGCTGAACTATGCGCTAACTTTTCATTGACAATCTCCCTTGCGCAATAGGCTTTCAAGCTTCTTGCAGCTTATACATCGTGACATTGTTCTACGATTGGCAGAAAGTGAATGAGTGACGCGACCATCAGTCGAACGATTTCCATAAAATGCATAGAGGACCATACGTAAGAGAGCAGATGGGCCGATCGTTGCGTCCCAATTCGATCAACAAACCACGCGTGATTTTCAAAATTCCGATAATTTTTCATGATAAAATAAAGCATCTTGATTTGAAGAAGAAGCACTGAGGTACAATTCTACTAGTGTAGTTCTGAAATTGAGATGACTTCAGAAACACGCATGTATGTGAATTCGAATTGTGTTTGACATCATTGCTTTCTCTGCTTCGAAACTAAATGAAAATTAAGGGTGAGATCATTATACAATATAAATGTGTACTTTACTTTTCAACAGTAGAGCTTTTTTTAGTAGCACACGTAGCAATAGTAAAGAAGTATCTAGCCGTAAAATGATGTTTTAGTCTGCGCGTTGAAAAACCTTCTCAGACTATCGAACCACTTAGCGTTTTTTTGTTTTTAAATTTTTTATTATTAAAAAATTATATACCTAAACATGTGACTTGGAGAAGGTTGATACGAGCCGTTTTGACCCAAGATAAACAAGATGAATAGAAACTCACCAATTACTTTAGGAACATCTTATTTCAGCTGTTCTGTGCTCCTCTTCGTGGCTTGATTGTACGTTAAGAACGGATAGTTCAGAAATAAGACTTGTGATATAACCCAAGCGAATGTACATTGAGGTGAAAATAAATTTTCACCACGATTCTACAATACAATCTTGATACCCTCTAATTTTTGCTGCTTTGCTGAAAGTCAATACATGGAATTGGACGCTACACGCATCTCTGTGCAGATTTCAATGGAAAATAATGTCTCCTATTTGCGTCATCAGCTAGAAGCCATCGCGCGATATAGCAGAGTAACGTAGTTGGATTTTTCAGTCTCAGATTTGAATCTTTTTAGCATTGAATAGGGCGTCCGGCTCGGTGGGTCTGAATTCATAGGTCGTCGATAACGCTTAAGAGATAGATGCATTGGCTCACGCTTTACGAACCATAGGCGACGTTTGAAATTCAATAACCTTCAACGTTCGATTCTAGGGCCTAACGACCCACGAAACAGCGTCACGAAGTGAAGCCAGGTCTTTGGTGCAAGCACAATGATAGCACAGTGACTTCGGTACGAACAGCAGCTATAGCCAGCAACGTTTCATAGCCCCATATACTAATACATGATAGATTATGATGACATCTTTCGCATACGAATGAAGTGCCACATAAACAGTCAAATGGATCGAAGTAGGTAAATATTATACTACACATGCTGGGCTTTTTGGCTTCGTAAATGGCCATTTTAACATTTAAACGTTGAACATTCTTTTTATAAATATACCTTTTTTTTTTTTGTAAGCAAGAACGATCAACAAAAGCAGCATAAAGCTATCGAACCGGCTCATTTGAAAGCATACCTGTAGTGACAGTGTCAAAAAATAGTATCTTCTGTATTGAGCTAAGCTGTTACGCTACTTTCCGTGTCAAAGGAACACTATTTGTCCTCATCGATAGGCAATTTCCATTATTATTTAAAATAAAATATTTAATTGTGTACTCGACTTAATATTAGTCTCCACAAGGAGAATTAGGTTACTGAAGATAGCTCTCACCGTTCGTTCATAGTAGACGTTATACACTTCGATCTAGACAACCAGGGGTGGTAAAGCATCCTCCAAAACGAAAACTGTTTCACGCAAAATTTACGCTAGATAGCGGTCACTGGGTACATGGTGCTCGTTAGTTAAGAATCTCCCAAAGCGAAACAAACTGCTATCATATCTTAGCGATTTCCTTAATCTCGTCGTTGCGTAAGGTCGTTTGTCCGTAGGTTTCCGTGAAACAAGCTGTGTATGCATGGCAGCTAAAGGCATATCAACCAACTTGAGTGTTAGCTGAACGAATGTGTCTGTTATTGATTTCTTTATTCGGGTAGATTCTGACCCGCCAACTTACTTGCCCAGCCTGATCGATTCGGACAGATAAAAAACACTCAACGAATCGTACGGCGCGTCGACTTCCAACGTCCTCTAGCTCTTTTATTGAGACCATACCTAATGAAACGATGAGCTTTTCCATGCAGACACTACGTGATAAATTACGTTTTAGTTATCCTATATATTGTCAAACGTTAGAAACTGTGTCAGAACGTGACTCATATTCATATAGATAGCCAGCGCTTACCACTAATACGCCGTAAGTCGTTGTATCGTTACCAAAGCGGGTCCCACCGTATTCATCGTACTTCCACTTAAATGACTTTGGGTTATTAGGAAAAACGAAAATTTTCTACACTTTTATAAAGGGCGTCATAAAAAATATATACATATTACAAGAGCGATAGTACTATCTTTTGCTAACCATCACTGAATAACTCCTAGAAACCTGTGTAACCAACCAATGATAATGACAAAGACTGAAAAACCACTTCATGACACCCCGTAAGGACCCATAATATTCATGGTAATGATATTAACAGCGACAAAACCATGTTACCAAGAGGAGGCTGATAACGTATTTTCCAAGTTGGGTTTATACCGTTCGATAAACGGGTTTGGCTTGGACACACCTGAAGCCCGTTTTGTCGTACCCATCTGACGCCTACTGTTTCGCAAAGCGTCTTCTCCTCTTATGACATTCATTTTGATAGCCATTTGCGGGACATCTTTCTATTCGTCTGCCGTTGGCGATCGTGTCTAGAGAGAAAGGGAGAGAGAGAGAGAGAGCTGTTCGACAGGTGATCCTCACGGTGTTAGTAGGGCCGATTCTGACGCCTTCGAAGACGTTCTTGGGACTTTCGGATTCAAGAGTCAACCACGCGAACACGTGGCGTGAGACTGTCAACTTTGGGAGCGTCGCTAATAGTGAAAACACGTTACTCGTAGTAGGACACTGAGGAAATATTGAGGTATAGGTAATCGCCACAATGGAAGTTGTAGTTTGAAAGTCGTGTGATTGTGCGAACTATTGCTGAAGATCTCAACTTTGATGACTTAGGTTCTAGCAAATTTTTGCAGAATACCAATGATTCTAACAAATATATCTTCAAAGTTTAGCGTTTTACGAATGAGCAGCCGTAGCCAAAACCATGTAGCAAGAGTAGAATAGAGGTCAATACCTAGTATGATGGACTGTGGCTACAGAGAAGATGACCCTGACCACCTGCATATCGGACAGCGTCCATCCTGTCATAAATGTAGAATAATAGGCACACAACAAAATGTTCGCAGTGCACTGAAATAACATTGGCGAGTTGGCATACAATATGGACCGGAACGCACATAAGGTAATGATGAAGCGTGCTAACTATTGAAAAATCCATACTGATCAAGAGGTAGGATGCAATTTAGGCCAACGTTGGGCATGAGAGTGAGCATTCACGACGAACACGAACAGACACAAAATTGAGAACTTGGCTGAGGGTTTTTCTTCCAGGTTGCGCTTGATACAGCACGGTCCATTTTTAACGTATAGGTATGTTATTTCGTTTCGATGTGTGTATCTCGCCATATGTTTGTCCATATTCGTAGAGTGTCTCTCAATCGCTAAAGAAATGCCGATGAAGACGACTGCAATCAAAGATCTTCTAGTCCAGTTAATAATATTCTGATCGCAAAAGACGATCATCCATGAGAGCTTCCATTAGCTGCTCAACCTTGACAAACCAGTCATATATATTCACTTGAAAGTCGTTACGTTGGTTATACTACACGAGATTTTACAGTCCTCTCCTATCGACAAGCTGTTTTCCGTCCGCTGAATTTTTGCAACTGTGCATTTTATATATCATTAGCCTCGTAAGATATCTCCATAAATAAAAAATACCTTTATTAGGTTTTCTGCTCCCATATAGATCGCATAGGGTAAGTAAAAAGGTTACAAGTTCTGAATATTTTTGCACGGTTATTACAAACTGGCCACATGAAGGTTCACGTTTTTTTCCCACATAAACACTTGGAAAAGACACTTTTCGATGAGATCGGCCAGTCTCAAAACACCAGAGCTCTCTCCTGTGGGCCTGTCGACCACTCTCCTACTTGAAGGCTTGAAAAAAGCACCTAACATATCGACTGAAGCGGGTTTTCGACGGATCTCTCTGTCTCGTCCACTTCATTGGTAGCGACGCCGTCTGACGCTAATACTTAGGCCGGTTTAATAACTGCACCTCTCGGCTGACTACGGCATGCCTATGTACCTATGGTGACAAACTGCAGCCGAAAAGGCCTCTTATTATCTAGGTTGGGTAACAAGAACGCTGAATTTTGCCGTTCCGCATGAAGCGACCCATCAAAACATACTGACCGAGGCAAGAGAACGTTACTGCTAAAGAGTTAGCATTAGCTTCGGTGTCGAAAGCAAGTTACTATACCGATTCAATTTCGTTGGCTCAAGTAAATGGCTATTGTGGACCCTCCAGTTTCGACTGCTTAGTAAAAACAGCTGACTTAATTGTTATATTGTTAATGCGAGAACTATTATTAACAACAATTACATTTATACGTGCATAGGAATATTCAAAAAAAAAATAAAAGAGTGACCTTTAGTACAAATATTATCGGCTGCCAAAAGTTCTTGAAGCAGTTGTACACGTACATCTATTATAAGTGTAAGACCACTTCAATAAATCTTCGGCAAGACAAATATCATCATCGAATCTTCTGTCAATGGTTATCTTTAAATGTTATCTTTACTGATGTAAAAATATCTTACACATGGTAACTGTAAGATCAGGATATTACCTCATAGTTACAACCCTCCAAAACGTAACCAGTACGGAAAGATCCCATTTCGCCTTTGAGGAGCTGACCTCTATTGTAACTACGATAACTCTTTAAATGAACATAAATATCTGGAAGCACTATCAGATGATTATCGGAAGCTAATAAACTCAACAAGATCATATAGATTTAACTATATATATATATATACAGTTGGTACTGTATTGACAAGGATAAAAACATTATCTACATTTTTCATATAATTCAAGTTTAACCAGATATCGTAAACGTGGGCTCTCGCAAATATTTTCTATTTTGTTTCTATTAAAAACTGCTAAAAAGGAAATACTAGCTCTCGCCTATCACGTACTAACTGGGTCAGAGTTAGGCTATATGAAACATTTCAAGAGTATCGTCGATATGTATTTACGTGTCTTATCTGTAAATAAGTTTTTAAAGATACACATTGCATGCCGCACCAAAGGTCCGCCGGCATAAAGTATTTCTATTTTCATCTAATTATCACTCTCTAAATTAGAACAGAACCATCACTGGTACTGATGGTTATGTTTTTCAAAGAATCGTTTCAAATGACGGAAAAACATATTTAGCTTCATAACTTGGGCATAAACAACCTCATTCATCCAGCTAGTTCACTTGCGCCCGGGTAGAAGCTCTCTTCCGTACGTTTAAAGCTTCATTCTCACTTGTGTCTCTCTTAATTTTTTCTTCATAAATAATTATTTCGAACAATTAAAATCCATTTAGATCTCACGCATTTGCTTTCTAAATAGATAACTTCTACAGTTCACTCAGACCGAATAAAAGGTTGTTGTATATCGAACTTGCACATATCGAATATAAGTTCAAATATAAGAAACATTTTTTTTATAGGTAAATAACTAACCACCGTTATACTTATAAAGTGTTGTAATACTGCCTCGGATTCTTCATGAATTCAATTTGATCTGCAACTCGGTCGAACCAGAAATGTCTCTTTCATACCTCTCCGATCTTTTCCAATAACTAAAAACTTAGTAATTTAGGTAAGTTTAGACGCATGCTCATTTATATCTCATTTATATATTTGAAATGATCTTCAGTCAATAAAAAGCCGACTAGGGAATAACAATCAACTTGCCTTAAAGAATTCATTGCGGTCATTATCGATTGAAGGTTTTAAAAATGTTGTCTACAACAATCTTCCATTCGGTCTCTCATACCTCATTGCAAATTCAAGCAAGTACCGTTTTTTTTAGGATCTAAGTGTAAGGCCACATGAAAAATCTGTCTGACACTATCGTGACAAACTTTCCGTCCAATAGTTCCCAACAAAAAAAGAACTACTTCAAGAGCTACTTCATTGAACCCGGGAGAGCTACGGCCGGTAGTGAGACTTCTCGCAGGATACCAAATGTCTAATAACATTATGACTTTGTTGTATTTCTACGCATACGCCTCACGTCATCTAAATACACCGCTACGGGTGTAAATCTGTTGCGGGAAAATTACCGAACGACTTCGTGAGCTCTCTACCTCTATGGCAGTCTAATGAAGAACCGATTCGTGTTGTTATAATTTCAGTGTACGTAGGCTTGAACATATGTGTATATCTATATAGATATTAACGGGTATGAATATTTTCCACCGACGCTATAATAGCTGACAGCGTAGAAGGAGTTGCCATTACGGACATGTATAACTTTACATAACAGTTCTGCCCACTTTTCAATACAAAATAGACATGAACTTGTATACAATAAGGTTCCATCTCCTTCTAGCCAAAACTACCTATCGATATATCATAGGAGGGTATCGTTGCAAACGCTTTTATTTGAGTTCCGAAAACAGAGAGTCGATCTAGTCTATATACATATTGATATTAAAAAATTATCATTATAGTTAAGTATGTGTCGAAAATGAAAAACGACCGCTCAACATATAGGAAAAACTTGTTAGCCATACACCTTTATAAGGATTAACGCAACAGGCCTCCGCGTCTCCCAGTGGTCACAGATAGGACACATTTAAAGTCTTGTCAAGACAAGGTACCAATGCATAACTGCACCAAAGTTCTTCTTTTTAAGCGGCAAATTCGGTACAACGCACTTGTGGAAGTCCTGTACAGCCGAGTCGAGTTCTGCCCCAGTTAACGTCTTTGGTATAGCCCGCCTGAGACTATCAGTGAGGCACTGCATTTCTGGGTTGTGTATTTCCTGCAAACGGTTTAGTTGTATTAATACCAAGTAGTAACAGTAAAGTTCATTAGTAACGAAAGCTCGCATAGCCAAAATGGCTAGACGTAAATAACAGTTTTTCCCAGTTCGTATTTGAACCATGCCCACTTGGATCACTTGCCTTGTTTCTAATGGCCCCGTCTGGGGCGCAATCAGCCCACAGCTCTTCAGCCGCAACAAAAATCGAGCTTAGTTTTAATGGGTATTTTTCAAAGACAGGTAAACACTGCAGAAATAAATCTGACATAGGCTCGAGAACCTTTATCATTTCCTGGTTGGCTGAAATCATATGCATACGTAGGTAATAAATATTCACTGCACAATAACTTTACGTCACTGTAACTGCTACTTTTTTCGCTCAAGAAGATCCGACAACGATGCTATCATTGATCAGTACTTGTAGTAGAACTTAACGATGTCAAACAATATTATTAATACTAGCACAGTAGTAAAAATACAAATACATATAGCTAATGGAACAGATTATTTCATTCTTTCTGAAGGTCACGTTTCCTGGTTAAACGCGCACGATTACTGTTTTTTACGGGATCATGTACTGCCTACCAAGACCTACAAGACAAGGAAAAAGAGTTTTTTTTTTCTCTATGTAAATAATGTATCCAATGTTCGAACTAAGGAAATGCTGAGAAATAACCAACCCACAGGGCACAGGGCCGCATTTGCTTTGGGATGCGTCATCTGGGGCATTCGCAAAAATCGTATCTAAGCTCAACGAAGTTAGAAGAGACAGGATCAAGGGGTCGGTTGCAAATGGAAAAAGTTGTTTGCCGATGTAGGAGAATATTGTCGGGTATCGTAGTCGCACATTTGCCTGCTCCTTCTTCGCCTTTCCTGAATCGCTTATTTCAATTTAGAACGTGTTACGTATGGAAGCTCCTTTGTCATTTGAACTGTGATGAGGGTTCGTACAGGTTGTTCGGGGGTTAACTTTTGTGACGAATTGCTATTGAAATTAGGGTACCACGAATGGATTATCTTAAATATAGCGCTAAGCATCCAAATTTAAGCACGTAGTGCCTATGATTCTTCTATATAGCTCGCTAAGTGTAACCGAACACAGAAAATACCCGTCGTCTTCTTAATGAAGATAAAACGATTATAATGAATCCTGTGAGCGAAAAGGATGTGACATGCGTCATTTGAAATACAGCCAGCCGTTGCAAAAAACAAAGGATCTAACAGTATGATGCTACGAACGACGTTGCGGCTGTCGATACACTATTTCCGTAACTTCAATTGGAAAAGTTAATTAGAAGAAATCAGAAACTCGCTAGGAACTTTTATTAACGTAAATAACGCGCAGCTTCTAGGGGCAACTAGGCAAGACCTGTGAAAACATACGGTGGAACTACTTTTTTTTTCATCAGCTTGCAGATCTATTTGTTACGGAGGAACGAGTGGGAAAGCTGCCAATCGTTCGGCAGTAGATCGACGTCAGCAGCACCTCCTTTGTGGCTGAAAGTAAAGCGCCAATGGTTAGCAAGAAACGTCAAGCAACTTTATTATCTAGGTGCAACTAAAAGATCCGAATGTTGATGCGCGGTTTTCTCCTGGTTACGTATCGTAAGCAGGACTTACATGGTTATACATCGTGAAATCCAATTAGTAAAAATGTTAAAGCCTGTGGTCAGCCTGCTTTACCAAGGTCCAGCTAATGTTTTTGATGGTTTACGTCTGGTACTGAAGGTGTTAGACATTACTCCAGACTCTTAGCTTTGGCTGAAAAGATCTCCTCCTCGTTGATCGCTGTCACAGCAACGTTGATGGAAAAGAGTCTCATTTATAGTAGGGAGTTGAGAAAGGCGAACTGTCAAATCCAAGGTAGCTGGCCAAACAATGAACAAGGCCTTGAACATTGAGAGCCCGCATAAAACTTTCTCAAACTTATAGTTTGTGTGTTTGCTGAGCATCTATCTATGGTATAATCATTGACAAAAAGAATTGTTTTATTAGGCTTGAGTGTTTGTAATAATCGGATGGCATGACCATTAGACGGTTAGATTGTGTGTCCGTTGCTTAACAAATGGGCCTTGATTAGCGGAAGTTCCTAGTTAATACTTGCTAAAAACCTACGTCGGCCGAGTGCTTCTCTGAGAACACACAAATAGCGTAATAACTATCAAGGCTGTAAGAACAAATAGCATAAAAACGAGTCATACAGATTGGTGATTTGAAAGAGATCATGAACAGATTTTGCGTCACCTTGGTCCACAAAAGTACGATGTATATTCACCTAAGATGTCAAGCATAACCCTAAAAATCAGGAAATTTGTGAAAGCATACAAGCACTAGGTGGCTTTATCCAAATATCGCAACCTACCCCTTTTCCGAGGCCATTACTTCTCTGTCTTGAGTACCAAAATGCTGTAAATTGTTTGGAGGCAACAGACTGCTTAATCCATAAAGTACTTGTCTGAGTAACAACTGCGTAACACCAAACGTAACATCAGTCAGATAACAAATACCAAAAAAGTCCTTTCTTGTATGCCTTAAATTGAATATTTGATAGACACACTGAAGAGAAAAATAGTGGCAAAACATAAGGCTGAAGAAAGAAATAATGTTAGGCGCTTACGCATTGTTAATTATATATGTAATCTTAAAATAAGAAGAACCTATGGTGATTTGAAGTCTAATAGATGCGAAAACATAATGTTCTCTTCGTTTTTTTTTGTCCTTTGTGAAGCCTCAAATGCAGGTACAGAAGCTGAGCCCTATGATCCTTAGCAGGCTTTCGGCAGAACGGCATCGGCAACACTGTTCGTCGCCTTAGGATTCTATGGCCATATGTCAAAGAATGAGACTTTTGCCTGTGTCATTGCATCATCACTAAAATCCTAGAAAAAATAAAATCACCTGGTACACGTTCGACGCGCTATTCTGACAAATAAACATAATGATTACAAATTAGCCCAAGCTTTCCAACTAGGCCAGTGGACTTCAACGGCCACGAAGGACACGGAGTGTATAAACAAATCGCGTCCGAAACAGTCAAGGCACCCCTTCAACAAAGAAAGTCACCAGATTGGTAGCAAATTGACACTAAGCACATATCTACAATATAATTCTAGCATGCAAAAGCGATAACTGCAGTCTCGAACTGATTTTTAGCCTGCAGGCTTCGCTGGAGAGCCTAAGAGCGCTCCAGGATTGAGCCTAGCTTTTTCAATCGAATCTTGAAGAGCACAGCCGTACCAAGAGTCCGTAGGTAGAAATCTTCCCGATCCGCTGAAAAAGAAAACAATCTCTTACGTTTTCTGCGAGGGCATAATTGAAAGAAGCTCTGATTGGTAAGCGCCGTTTAGATGAGCTCACCGTTTCAGATATAGCCAATATTAATCCGCCTAATCCTCGTAGAAGAGGTAAGTCGTTGGCAGATGCCTGTTTCTGATTTATACTTAAAAACCATTTCACCATTTAACTGGCCAATTAATTCTTCTTTGCTTCTGATTAAGTGGCATCTATATTTGACTGTTCAAAAATGTTCAAGAGCTACCAAAGAAATTTCAGCATTAGTCGTGTTCCACCCGATCCATACTACGAACAATCTTGCTTTATACGCGCATGTTGTTTACGAACCTGACGGATTTTTTTTCAGCGATTTTTCAAAGAAGACAATCTTTTCAGAAATCAATATATGAATAGAACCTAAAGTAAAGTTTACTGAAATCATAGAAAAAAAACAGACAACTAGAGACTACGGTGATTAGATTTCGCAAGGCGGATTAGACGAGAAATAGTTATAAATCTGACGGTATAAGGGCAGTCGCTACTTCAAACCTTAGGGGGTTACATTTGGTAACTACTTATTGTCCAATAAAAGACTATGCCCTTTAAGACTAATTACATCGACTGTTAACGGGATTTTATCCACCTTATATTTCCTCCTACAAGCTGAAGTTCATATACTGTAATTGTTGACGTTTGGAAGCTATAGAGCTTAATAAAAGCTAGCGTATTTTGAAGCTAAAAAGTGAACGGGCAGCGTCTCTGTATACTATTAAGGGATTATCGGTTGGCCCCGTTCCGATAGAATACAAATGCGGTCTGAATTAGAAATCATAGTGAATGTTTTTTGATAGAATAGTCACACTTTGAAAAGAACTATAAAGGTGTCTGGGTTTTTATCAGCTCTTCTAGTACATACCTGCCACAAGCCTCAGTGACGATAAATGCAGGCCGCGACCTTGCCATCCAAGGGTCCCATAGTATTTTCATGTGATGCGATGTTCCCATAAAATCT
>NW_019213401.1:163780-232332 GCF_002532875.2 Varroa jacobsoni
AGACAAGAGATCACGACAGAAAGATTTTACAAAAACTGTGCAAAAATGTACCAGAAAAGTGTCCCCAATGCAACCCCAAATATACAATTCGGTAATATCCGTCTCGAACGGCACCAGTATTCCCTCTAAAGTTGTCTCTTTAATGAATAACATTACACAAATAAAGCTAATAACCAATAGTGTCTGTCCAAAATAGCTACCCGTAGTCAGCACGTACAAATAAAAAAAAGTCAGGGAAGTATTGCTAGTAAAAATCATGGTGTGCTCATAGTATAAGATGAACAATCAATCTTCGTGGTTTTTTTAGCAATTTTCTAAGTGAACATAGTTAATTCGGTTTTTAGTGATCTGGGCGTACATCCGCTTTTTGACGTAATCGTTTGCGCATCGGAGAACTTGTAAGTCCAGTGGAGATCAAAGAAGACGTCTAGGTACGTAACGTTAAGTACGAGATTACGGATTCTGTTTAAACACCAACGTTGATACGGCCATTTCAGGCACACGCCAGTGTACCGTAGTTGAGCTTAAAAAGTTTTAATCTAACGTTCTAATGCCATATTTTTACATGTTGTTAAACAGATTATAATATCTAAGCAAGAAGATGCGTTTAAACATTTCCTATGTTACCGTTAACACTAAAATACTCCTTGTGAATTATTTTGTCGCTGTTACCACACAGACATGCCTTTTGCTTGTATTCAATGGGGGTATAATTATGTAATACTAACGTATGGCCAATTGCAATGCGTAAGTTTTACAACTGAAATTCTTGATCGTCGTGATTTCAAAAATGTCTTAATTTGCACTAGAAATTTGGTAAAGATAAGCTACCTGAATCTAAATATTAACTATGTTGATCTGTGATTGTTAGTGAGAAAATTTTTAGTGAGTTTTTTTATAGCTGCTATTTTTTCATCTGTTTTTTCTTATCGTGTATCAGCGATCTTTCAATAGTATTAGAGATCTCTATTTTCTATCCACTTCTCTAGTTACCTTAGTTCTTCAAACACTCGAAGGAGGATAACAACATACGCACTTGTAGCAAAAAAATGAGCCTGATGAGCAACGCCAGAAAGTGGATATGCAAAAGGCTGATGCTGGCTTGAAAGTGGCTCCACGTGCAGCACGACTCTGCACGTGGAGCCACCTTATGCAGCACGAACAATAACAACAAATCAATCGAAAGCATTTAAAAACATCTTCATGTGTGGCAATACTACAAACAGTATTTCTTTACGTTAAACAAGTCGAAAGAAAAGTAAATCTTTTTTAAGAATTTGGTTGTGAAAAGATACAAAAACTAACTAGACGTTTTTTTATTTAGTCAAATCACCACTGTGAACAAAACAGTCGTATAAGTCTACAGTGTATTTCCTTATTTTTTAATTTATAGTTAAAAACAAAACACACGGCCAACTCCTACCCGTTTCGAACAAGTCGTCCAGTGCTCGATTAGTATTCTGCTTTGCTTTCTTTTTTATCTAATAGCTTACGTGAATATTTCGATTGGAAAGTTGGAGTTTCGTTAAACGACATAAACAATATGCTGCTGACTGACAGATTACTCTTCAAATGCGAGGTCAGTGAAGTCAGGCAGTCTTAATAATTGCCTAATACAGTTATTGGAACTATAAACAAGTGTAGCAGACAACTTCGATTGTTTTGCTTTTTTAAAAAAATTAAATTTTGCATAATATACACCACAAAGGGGCCTTATTAAAGTACAGGGTTAGCATTGTGACCTTGAACTCCTGCTATGAACTTTGTACCGTGGACCTATCTACCTATCTATGCATGCAGAACGATAAGATCCCAAGAAGATACCGTTTTTCTTTTTTTTTTTTATTAACGGCTATATTTTGTAATAAACAATCTCTTGATATTTGTGCCAGCTGTGATTAATGATTTTGACCTAAACCCTGACGCTGATATTAAAAACGATATTTCAGAACGTCGCTTACGAAATAAATTGCCACAATTGAATCGGCAATTTAACTCTAGACCGACTTTTCGGATCGCTATAAAGTTCATGGAACTTTATGCGTTTTTATATTAATTGACAAAAGCAGCTCAGCACCGCTGAAGTCATTAGGTTAATATCTACATATATCGAGTCGTTTCTCCGAATAGGAGCAGGATGTTCCAGATGAAGAACTTCCTGACGTTAATGCAAACTGGACGGTTCTGTTAATTATGCGTTTGAGTTTGCTACCGCTTTTGTATATATAGGCTTATGAAGAGTAAAATAACATTATGGAGGATCAGCTCGTTAAACTCGTTACTGGCCATTAAAATACTCAACATTTTACCTATTTACAACACAATAGTTTAAAAGAGATTACCTAAACAGCGAAGAAACGTTGAATTTCAACCAGCTATACGCATCTCCTCGTGGGTTGTAGGTGGCCAACCTGTCGTGCAAATCCAGTACGTTTTTTACATCGATTATTCTTTGCCAAGATGGCTAGAGATTTGTTCTTTTGTTGAATCAAAGCAAAAGTGTACAGAACTAGAAGAAGCTCGAAACAGCGGGGTATTTGCTTGTTTTGCCAAATTCACGCTAAGCTCAGACCTTGAGCGGATCAAGGGTTCAATACACAACCAAAAAAATGCTCTTTTCGCCTAGCCGCATGACCGGGACCAGGCAGCCATAAAAATCTTATAAAGCCTTAGTGAACTTCACGCGGCCCAGCATCTCGCTGATGGCTTATTTGATCAGCCTCGTGACACACAACAGCTCGAAATCGGTTAACTTTTGCAATGAATTTCATTCACACGTAAAACACGTAATAAAAAAAAAAAAACACGTAAAACAATAATAGATCAACGTTAAATACAATTGAATTGACTACGATATGGTGAGAGAAACTAACATAAACAATGCGCCTGCAGGACCATCTAGACCAAACAAATAAACATAACAGCTATCTTTAGCACGACATTACATTCTATTTGACTTAATAAACTATCTTTCTTGAGTTTAGTGTTCAATCCTGCTGTTACATTCAATATAGCTATGGACGACGGGCTTCGAAGTATCAAATTAAATGTGTTTACGATATATTTGGAACATGGTTCACGGAACACGTTCCTTACGTTTACTTGGCAAATACGTCGCCACTGCACCATTACGTGAAACCCTTTTTAACGTGTTAGTCACATTCTGATTCGTACAGGTACTTATAGCGTAATTTTACGAAGGACATTCAATTAATACGAAAAATTTTTAACCTCTGTCCTTCTACTGAACCAGCCTTCTAGCTAGCTTTTTTCTAATATGCAATTAGAATAATATACAACAGTAGACTATATTGCGTGTAAACATTAAAAGTGTATTATCGGCAATAACGGGGAAAAAGATTGCTAGACAATATTGTGAATACTCATTGAATCGAAACTTATCTATTGATACGATTGATATCTTAAGAACCGGCAACGCTGATATAAAAGATTTCAAAAAAAAAAAAAAACGAATATCCCTTTTAGCGTCCTGTAATTTGTTCACTCCACCTCAGAAATTACCGCCTTGAAGCTTCTCAGTAGAAAGCACTCCGTATCCCTGTCCGAGTCGAGTGATCAGATTATTATATCTTAAAGTACTAAGGGGTATTCCTTAATAATTTATCTCTATTATTAAATATTAGTAAGTATTAAATATAGATACTTGTATTTTTCAGTTTTTACAAACTCCGTACAGTTCGAGTTTTTTGTAACCTTTATTCGAATTATACGACAGGTTTACTTTGCGCGGCACTGACTTTGGTCGATAGGGCTCCAGAAAAAGCATAGGAATCGGCACACACTTGCTCGGCCGTAGTAAAAACGATGCTCAATTAAAATTTTTTTTAAAAAAAAATTTAAATTTTTAAAAAAAAATTTAAAAAAAATTTTTGCGCGCTTTTCGAAAACGGATAAACATTTCAAAACTGCCAATAGCCATGATTACCTCAGCCGCTGGAAGATAAAATACTAGTATGATTATTGAATGTATAACGATTGATCTAGAAACGCATTACCCCTTTTAAACAGATGAATGCTACTAATCGAAAGTGGAATAGTTTTAGAATTTCTCTTTTTTGCTTACTTAAATATTTATGGCTTTTACAACACAGACACCTATGTAACATTACATATGAGAGGATCCGACAGCATTGTTTCACAAAACAACCAATTGTAGTAGAGACAAATTTCCTAAAATCACCTTGGTTCTCTGTGTGTTTTCAGCCGAAGTAAGTACATATGTCTCCAGTAAAACTATACGATGTCTATTATAATTAGAATTAAAATTTTTGATATGTTCAAATTTTAACTATACTTAAAATCATTTTGATCATTCCGGCAACGATATTAAATACAGGGTTGTCTATTATAAATGATAATAATAATAACAAGAAACAACGTAGATCACTGCACAATTTATATGAATAGATAGAATCATTATCGCATAAAAAAAATAATACATTTATTTACCTTTTTACAATAACTATGTGAATGAAGTATTGTAATTAATAATGAGATTGACTAACGAGACCGTGAGTTGAAATTTCCACAAATAAAATAACAATCAGAGTTGGAGAGTAAGTGATTCAACCCTGACAGCAGCGGAATCGATGCCACACAGTTACGCGTGCTGACGCGATCAGAAGTTCCTAACACAGAAAACTTTCATTGAAGGTTCAGCTTGATGGCCGGAAGCGCAATCCTGCTACGCGTTGGGCTATCGTACATCTATCAGTTTACATTAGCATAAAGTTACTATTCAGTACCCGGTTTAAGGTAGAATTTGCGTTTATGTAAAGTACACTGAAATTATATTATTAGTAAAGTGTATTGCTTCTATAATGTGAAAATCGGATACAAACTGGCCGTAGGGCCAGAGTTGGAAAGACGCTTTTACGCCAATGGTATCGAAAGGTGTTACTACCTAAGGATAAAATCTAGAAACGTAAAGAGTTGCTTTAGCGGGTACGAACGGGCCGCTCAAAAGGCCAAGCCTTTTGTCGCATTTGTGCTGTCTAGGTAAATTTGTCCAACCAACTAAATTCAACTGTAAGCTTATGAGTAATGCACCAGATGAGTTCAACATGCTCTCGCTTGCAGACCTATCCATGACCAGGATCTAAAATGCTTTTTTTTTTTTTGTTAGCAACATAAAGCTCCCAGTTCGATTACTTGTTATTCAACGGTTAAATACTTGTATGACAACTATGTTTAAAACAGATAAAATTGTCATACGTCCATCGGTCAATATGTTGCTTCATGACTACCGATTCTATCAATTCTAAACCACAACTAGACGAGTGATTCCGAAACAAAGACGTTTATTAGTTAGTAATTTAACTTTAACAATGAATATTCCCGAGCGCGTAAGGGTTACGACAACGATCCTTTAAATTGCTGCTCGAACATTTGAAGCCATAGAACTGAACCTAACGTCGAGCCATATTGATAGGCCTAGATTAGGTGCGCTTGGAAAATTCCAGCAGAATCAAATTTTGAAATTATAGAAATCGAAAGTCCCAAAAGTTCAAAAGGGTTATAAAAATCCAATAGATGAAAAAAAAGACTAACTGTTGGAGTTTATCTAAACCACCCAGTCGACCACCAATATTTTTCTCGTCAAAGCTATCGTTAATTTCTGGTGTATCAAAAATGCTTTTTTAAGCAATTTTGAGCTTCTTAAATTTAAAACCTATTCCAGGAATCTTGCCATTTGCCTGCTAGAAGTTTCTGCATTAAAACTAGCAACAAACGTAAACAGTCAACTTCGGAAAACGCATTTGTCAATAGTAAAAGTGCTTGAGTTTAATAGATGATCTTTGGTCGAATGGCGAAAACACCGCACTGCCTTCTATCGTGACCAGTTTGTTATCTTGTTTCAAAATAAACAAGCGTTTGTCGTTTATATGGTGTGTGGCGGGTAAACGTTTGGTTTGTTAACTAAGTAGTCCGCTAAAGTTTGTCTGGATTCAAATGTCGAATCCCGTATGTATACATTTATCAACGGATCTGACTGCGATACACCCTCGCCTAGCTTGAGCCACACCAACATCGAATAACTAAAAGTTATTCTGGCAAACGAAGGCTTCAAATGAACATTTGTCCCCGCTGTCGACGCCCCCACATCTGAAGCAGACGCAGCTGGAAGGTATCGCACCTAAAACGTCAAGATTTGTACTTGCAGTTATGTTTTGCCAGCCATTTTTTCCGAATTGTCAACTGTAACTAAAAAAAAAAAACAATAAACGCTAAGAATTCAATTCAGGTTGCATATGCAGCTCCGCCAAATGAAAGGCGGACGTCTGTCCCACTGCATGATTGTTTGCTCACCATTCTTTATTTACTGCTTTTGAGATTTGCGTAAGTGTTTCTCTCTCTCTGTTTGTAAGTTTATGACTAATAAAACGCAAGGCTATTTGTCAAGATGGCTAGTCATATCAAGATGTTCATATATGAATCGAAAGCGGTGCTTCATTTAATCACAGATCTGCGATTTTAGCAGACCACAATCGTATATTATTTTGCCAGTATTTTTACACTTGCCAATATTTTTGAGATACAGAGTCGCTTTATTTGCTAAATAGAGCATCCAGAGGCTATTGAACTTCAGTCTAAACGATGTTTCGTAGTTAAGTTAAGAAATCATAACTATTAATTACGCAAAGCTTAGTTCTGGGTATTGTAGGGTAGCACAAATGAAGCATAATACGCTTCATGTGAAAACATCGCTTTGATTATCTAGTGTCTATATATATGTCCGTCGACATAAATAATATTATTGTATTATTTCGTACGATGTTACCTAGTTTTCTCTAAATCACTGAGGATACTGGATGTGATTGTATGTGTCAACAATGTCTAATCTTTGTACAGATGTCTTAATCAGAAAAATATACATACCATTTAAAAGCATCGGTACGGCAATCGATTCGTAGATTTCTTGTAGTCAGTTGATCTGTGCTTGGGCATAACTTACATACAACCATCAACTGCTAACTGCGACCTCTATTAAACGTTCATTCTGCTTAAAATTGCTATACATTACATATTACTAGCTGCGCAATTAATTTCGTACGTAAACGTGGGATAAAGCGTTTGAAACCTATACATTCGATCTCAGTTATTGAGCTACCTATCAGCCCTTAAGGAGCTCCAGTCGGCTATACTTCGAATGGTCTAAACCTATAAGATGTAATAGAGTCAAATTTATAAACTATGAGAAAAACACATTTGATGTTCATAAATGGTTCAACAGAGATAATATTTATATACAACAAAATAATCTACAACGACAATTGTGGATCACATCTTTCATGATGTTTCTTTCGCGTTTCGTTTACGTAAGTTCTATCTTCTATTTTGACATCCGCATTTGCCCGTGTTACCTTTTGTCTTCCGTCGATTTTCAAACTTCACGTTGCTGTTTCAACTGCTATGTTCTCGCGCCCAGATACGCCCGTACATACACATTTTTCACACCGACGTAAAATAACTTGCCATACTTATACTGTCCCCTTTACCGCTACGATAATTTTTCTCAGTATGATCGTAACATTTCCACACGACCAGTCCCCTTATTCCGCCGGTGAGGTCCCACGCGAGGAAAAACCACATCCTAGAGAAGTGGACCAATATGTCGCATTGATCAGTTGCCAGATGTATTAGGTTCTTGATTCAGTCGGCAATACGCTCCTGTTACTATAGGGATATATTCTAGGGTCGAAGTTTGTTTCAAGCTGTATCATCGTTGACTCGGTTCATGCTGCGGCTCCGCCTCACACTTAATAATCTTCCAGGTCGGCCCATATGCGACCCAGTACGCACTTGACCCGTATTCACTGCAGCTCAATTTTATTATATTACTAAGAAAGGTAGTTATATTACCCTTATCTTATCTCGCCTGCTATTCGTCGCCTGTATTCACATACGTGTCATATATAATCTATTTAGCAATTTTTTGTGTGAGCTATAATAACATTATGTGTTTTTTTGAAAAACAGAGATATTTGTTGATTCTGGACAAAAGGCAGCATATTCTTTAAAAAGATAATAACAAATAACACTTGACTGTTTCAATTCGTCCGAGTAATAATAATAATAATAATAGCAATAATAAAGGTGATCACACGAAGATAACAGATTTTTTTTTGTTGATTGTGCCTCATAGTTTACACAATTTTCACTTATATGAGCCGTTGTGTAATGTCCATTCATAGTTATATCATTGTGTGTGTGTGTGTGTGTGTGTGTGCGCATCCGTGTAAGTACGCGGTACTTGTTAATGTTTCTTTGTAAATCTAGTGTATTATCAGATTTATGTTACTGATTGCGTCAATTGTTTTTATTTTACTTAAATGTTAACATATAAAATGATGGGTTACCGGGCAATTTTTTCAACTTGCAAATGCACGCTTTACAATCGTCATGTTAACCTATGACCTACAATCGGGTTGTGCTATAGCTAAAAATTGGCTGTGATTGCTCTTCGAAAATGAGATTTTATAGATGGATTACACTGCTATTTGTCATCGTCACCATTTCTTCGTTTTCCTCAAAAGACGCAAGCAGGATCTCTGTCCTAAATTTTCGTCTTACTTCGTCCATCGATTAGTTTTCCCTTTGCAGGTAGGCATCGCATCGATCTGGTTCTTCTCATCGCCCGCTTACGACACTGTCTACTTTGCAGACGTAGACTGTGAAATAGCATCAATGATCACGCGGGCGATGGGTAGAACTTTCGCGGACGTTCCGACTGACAGAAAACGAACCAGGGGTGTGTGAATATCCTACAACAATAACAATATCAGCGTCAACAAAAAATATCATTTGCTCCAGCCAGGGTTTCAAAGGGTAGCCAAATGTTATTCCGGTGTGAATTTTGAGTGCAAAGTTAAGAATTAGTTGGGTTGTGCGTTATGCTTGCTTGGTAATAGCTATTTCTAATTTGGATCGACAAAAAGTTACCGGTTTCAATATCGGTTACGAACGAATCTTTGCTTAGAGCCGGTGGATATGTCATAGGAAAAGAGTTCTGAAACACTTCCGGTTCGCGAAAGATGACAATAGAACGAGTAGATCGTTTCATAGATCATGCTACTTGGCTGAGGTAAGGGACACGCAACGTCTGTGTCCTGTTTTGTCCCTTCCTGCTGTCCAGGTTTCCGGGCCGATTGGAAATGATTTTCACGGCCTGCGGTCAGGCAAAACAGTTTTTCAAGTCTCAAGTTTCAAAAAAACACACCTGTAGGTCTGGTGTCCCTCACTAGTCTGAATCTGTCCTCTGGTTGTAACGTGTGGGTTTTCTTAGAAGAGGGCGGTAGCAGTATTGGAGAAGCATAATATAAAGATATAACATAAAGAGAAGCTATATAGCACTCCGGTCGGGCACGCGTGATTTGTTCCTAGATTCGTTTGGTTAATATTGATGAGCTCTTATGAATATCACGTTCTTGATTGCTGTTGAGAACATCGACAACAAAGCATCAAGATAAGATCACTATATCTCAGCAAATAGCCCTTACTGTTTAAGAGACAGACGGCCCTCTGACTATGCAGCTTGGGCTATGAATTTTTCTGTGAGTGGGTGCGAGAATCTCAGCCTTGAACTTCCAGTTTTTTTTGGTTTGTCTCTTGTTTATGTGTGTGTTTGTGTGTGTGATATTGCTCCAAAACGTTGTTTGTTTTGTTATCGGTGACATCATGGGTTGTAATTACTCGATCGATCTATTCTTATCAATTTTGATTGACGAATAATATTCTCATACCTCGATCACTCGATCATAAATATATGTGTGCTTCATAAAATAATAATTATCATTATCAACAACATACTCAATATACGACTCATTATCTTCGTTAATAATTCATAGCGTTCAAATTAAACCGTCCTTGTGTGTGGTGTTCCACCGATACACAAAGCACCATTCTTCCACTATATATATATATATATATATATATATATATATATATTTTTTTTTTTTTGTCACTTCACTTATACTTCGTCGTAGGGTTACTCTTAATAATAACGCATTGGGAAAAAGCCTTATCCATTTCGCATTACTTTGTAGTTGCCTGATCTTCTATAATCAATAATTTCCCTCGTTCGTTCGCGTCGCAGAAATGTACATGTTCATCTAATATCCATGCTCATTGAGTTGAATGCAATAATCTGATTATATTAATCAATATATAATTTTTGTTCTCACTGCAAATACGTACGTACTTTCACCGTAGTGGACTCAGCGACATGGAGTCGAAATTTTAGGGAAGATATAATTATAACCTGTGCCGCAATTTACAGCGCCCATGATGTTCCAAGTTATTTTGCGAGCAGTTTCCTCTTCGGAATATAAAACATCTAAAATCACATAGCTACATCTGAACCGCACTGTAGGTTTAACGATAGCTGATCTCAGTTCGGGTTTCTTTACCTCGACCACGTCTGATATGCCTTGGCCCCGCTGGGCCCGAGGCATCCTTCTTCATTCAGCCTAAAGCAGTCACTGGTCATTTTCGAAATACATATGCGTGCGTTAACAATTCGCAATTGCTACAACCATGTGTATGGAAACTCCTGACATGTGTTTCACTTTTTTTTGCGAAAAAACCTTTTGACACGAGTCGTAGGTGATGGGAGCCTACTAGAATCGCGGCGCTACGGCTTAGCACAACAGCTAAATTAATGACATTGGCAAACAGCTGAAGCACAGGTTACGACTTCCCGATGTCCACTACAATCAGCACTTCGCTATTTAATGGGTAGAAATCATTAAGACAATAAAACGTCTCCGTTACAATCGTCGTTGTTGGTTACTGCACTTTTCAAATAAAAGCATGTATTTCCTTCTATTTAGATAGTTGATGTTTATCCCTGCTTTGAATACGGAATCTCAAAAAATGAAAACAATAAAAAATATATAAATTCTTCATACACGTTTTTCTCGTAAAGCAAGGTTCCAATGTTCTCCGTAGGCTTCCATGCTAAGTGGTACTGTTGTCGATTATAGCGCCACCACCTCAATGTTTTGTCGCGGATTGCATAGCTTTAAAGAGGTTATTACCAGCCAATACTTAACAGCTACCTTCATCCACTAAGAACAGATGAAAACCATAGGGACAATAACGTAATTTTAACGAAATAAATATGGTAGCTATGTGACTGTGTCTTCCGCTCGTTGGGCGCCGATCATTTGGCCACTAACAACTGTAAGACTGGCAACGCCTAACGAACATTGTTCTTTTCCTTTCCTCACAAACTCGTTTAACTATTTCTTTAACAACCAAATCCTCAGCCATATTCAATAGACGTAAGCTGTTCAATCATCCTTTCCATCGGTCTCCTACCCCTAAATAACAATAGATATGATTGCGGCCAATGAAGCCAAATGCGGCTAAACGTCAAAAAATCATTGAATATTTTTCTATCGTATTTTTGAAAGTAGAGTAAATTTAATGTATACGATACCGTAGCCCCATTCCTTTTACCCGTTTCATCGATATAATAATTATTATTATGACCCATCGTCATCTTGTCTTCTAAATCGTCATCCTTTACCTATCGACATTCGACGAAATCCAAGCGAGTGACCTTCGGCCGATCCGCAAGCATATAACATTCGTTTTTTTTTTTTTGTTTTCTCATCCTTTGCTTATTATCGGAGAAACCTGATGCTCTGCTACTATAGCTGTCATCTAATAGCGATCATTTATATATCACCAGCGCGTGTACAAAACCATGAGTGTCGTGTGTATGCATTCGTGCCTGTTAGCGTGCGTGTATATGGGAGCTGCTAGAAGCAGAAAAGTAAACAGACGTGAAGTCATCATTCTAACGATCTTTGCCTACGTAAAATTCATTGCGCTAAATAGAAAAACTCGTCGGGCCGCTCAATTGCTCTCGAGAAAGTGGGTCTCGAAGGCCTCGTAGGTCTAACTACAATACAACGGGTGATCCCGTCATCCGCCGCTGACGAACATCTCGATAGTTTCACGAATGATTCCAAGCCACAATCTCAGTTTATTCATCGTGATACCTGTTGTGGTCAGACCCTCCTACTTCAGTCTTATCACCCACATTGCCATCATCTTTGTCTAATACCACTTAGTGAAAGCACTTTAATAGTAGCCGGTTCCGTAAGCAAATCTATCGCGGCATATTGAATAGGTATATATTATAGATAGCCCATTCATACATACACGTATATATATATATATAAAAGGCCACATGACTGTTGATACTTTTGCTGTTTCTGCAAACACCTCTTGATGCACTCGAATCCGACTATCGGGATAAATTTCTGCTGCCCGGTATCCTCTGATGATGATCCGTGAGTTCATTTGCTGTCTATATTTTTGTAGATTAGTATGTGCACTGCCATAACGTTCTCAACATGCTATTGACGTATTGGAGTTGATCATTACATCTAAACAGTATCACCTACCTAATAGCGTTCTTTGTCCATCTGTTTTTTTCAAACTTCAAAATATCCACCGCTACTCCCGTTGACAAAAAATCTAACTTGTGCTATCGACTAAAAGACTTCGTCAATCATCGTCTGTTTATCTCCCATTGTTTTTGTCTATGGAGACGACATCGCAGACCAGTCGGCCCGTTTAACGTCATCGCCACAGGAAGCATGCTGTTTCATTACGCTATCCTCAGCGTACGAACGGGACAAATACAAAGGTCGCAGTTGATTTTTATTCTCCTTCACACGCTGGTTTTGCTATTATAATTCATCATACCATATATATATATATATATATATATATATATATACTAACTACCATGTATATATATATATATATATACATGGTAGTTAGTAATATCGCTAGACGACTGATGTTGTCGGGGAACACTCTTCGATTTTCTTCATGCCACGAACGGGCGTGTGATGGTAGGGATATATCAGACGCATTGGAACCTCATCGTTACCCAGGGAAGCTTTTTGCCAGGAGATCATCTCGCCTCATATAAGGTATAGCAACAGAATCAGTACCTTTCTCATTGTTTCTTGGGCTCAGCCTTTCGCACTAACGTACTCACTCATTGCTGGCAGATAAAGATGAGGTCTTCTGGGCATTCTGCCCCGTATCTTTCACGCGCGCACACATACACACTCTCTCTCTCGCTCTCTCTCTCTCTTGCTCCCTGTTTTGCAACTTGTTCCATTTATGTAAACTTCTTCTATATCCGATATACCACCTTTAATCTGATCGTCGGCGTCGTTAATGTTGTTGCTGTGATAGAATCTTGCTCATCACACACGTAGTCGGACGGTCGCCATGCGCTCCGTGTACTGTTGTTGATATTTTTACAATTGATGGGTGGATTTGCTGTATATATCATTTTCCTGATAATGACGACTGTTAAATTTCACGTTGGCCATCTTCCTTTAAGGAACTTGCTTGACGGTCCTGTTTTGGAAACAACATAGGCACACACCAGGTCAAACGGAATACTCCAAGGCGGTTCTCCTACAGACCCACGGCCACGTCCTCCTTACTAGTCTGAAACTACTGTGATAGTTTCAAACAACAGGTGATTATCCCAGAAGAAGACACGCCGAAAAGAAAACAGCAAAAGAAAGAAAACAAGAGCCAAAATGAGTATTGCTTTGTTAAATGAAGTCTTCTATAAGATTTCAACATATGTTAGGCACTCTAACTTAAATCGATTTCGATTATAACAGGTACAGAATACGAGGCAGTGTGTGTGTGAAAAAGCCAAACGTCTTCAGAATGATGTGATATATGTGGCAAACAGACATCTAGCCTCAAGCGTGTGAATTTTCAAGTTTTGAAGATCAGGAGCTAAAACATGAGTAACCAGAGAAGATCAAGCTAATTCATTTGATAGACGTTCACGCGAAACCAAGTTTACGAAGTATTAGAGAAAGTCCTCTGATTCTGACTGCAAATACAGTGAGCGTACTCGACTTTTACATAAGCGTGCCCTAGCGAGATTACGTAGTCCATACAAGACTATACCTTTACCGATACCAGATATATTTTCTACCGCGTAAAGGAAGATGAACATCATGAAAGCATAAATCACCACAGGTCAATAGTTACGCGCTCTCTTAAAACTATTCTCGTTGAGCTAATATAGATTAGGGCATAGATTTTCCTCCTAATATCATCGTATGCAATTTTACTACCTGTCAAAGCTTGATTTGAGATTTTCCAGCTTATCATTTTCTCGTATTTTACATAGCGGCCTATTAAAATTAACTAATACACAAACTATATCACATCATAGCCCCATCGCGTATATGCCCTCGCACGTAACAAATGATACTGTGACTAACCTGTGACAGATTCGTGACAAATGACTGAAAAATAGTGACTAGTGCATTAGTTCAATTTTGATTTTTTTTAGAAAACATAGATATTTCAAGAATAAATAAAACGGGATGTGAAGGGGCGGAAATTTCTGTTCATTCACGGCACAATCCTCATAGCCAACATGCACAATTCCCCAATAAAATTAAGGCGTGCATTATTAAAATCTAAATGTAAAAAAGAACGCAGCAGAATCTTTGCTAGGTTTCCATAGGTACTCAAAAACCTACCATAAATAATGGCTGGTTTGGGGTAGGACTGTAACGTAACAACAATACAATATAGAACAATCGACTTATCCGATTTATGTTACGCAATGCAAGAAAAAACCGCCTGAAAATATACGAATGTAGTTTCTGTTCCTTATAAACAACAAAATGTGTTGAAAAATTCGCGCGTTATTCGTTGTGGCTGTCATAAGTGTTACTGACGTAACTTGGCTCAAGTTTGCGAAACGCCTAGCAATAAATCGAGACGAGCAGTGGGTGAATTTTATCTTGGAAGCGATGAAGATCGCGCACTCGGGAACAACAGACGACTGACTGTGTTATTACTATTACCTTGTGTTGGGTAAATGGGCATATGGGTAAGATCTGTATTTTTGAGTAACATGCATGTGCACGACGATTCTTGGCACCTACCTCGACCAGCGCTGCTGCTGCAGCGGTTGTAGCAGGTTCCACTCCTGCTTTTACCGTTACAACAGGCATCGAGACAACGTGATGCTTCCGTTCGTAAAGAAGAAATTTGAATAGCTCATATACAGACCACGCAATAGCAGTCGATGGCATCTGATATAATATGCGGGCTTGTACTCCCTGCCGGAGGTTCGATGCATATATGGGGTGCAGCAGAATCCACAAGTTAGCACTGCTATTGTAATATAGTACATAATTCTGTTTAGTATGACAGTTTAAGAGGTGCCTAAAACGTCACCTGCGTTGTTACCATTGCTAGTTGTGCACAACAATGCACCCAGTAATACCCATGTGACCACTATCGCCTTGCCTCATTGTACGCCAGCGAATACCGTTATTATTAGACTAGGTTTAGGCAGCCCAACGATATTAGAAGCTAGGCATCGAATCTTTCCTACGAAACACTAGTTTTAGGTTCTGAACAGAGGTGCATCATCCAATATTACATAGAAACTTAGGTGGATGAGTGCTTCGGCACACAGGTCTCGCTAATCCTTAACCATCGCACTCACCCGGAAGAAGCCGGTAGGCCCACAGCACGTATAGATTGTGAAAGCGGCGTGTAAGAAGCCTCGAATTCGATGCTGATTAGTCGCACGCACGACGCTCTCTTCCTGAGTGTTGAGCAAGGTCTTACATACGTCCAGTGGCGTCGTGGCAGCTGACGCTAAGGCGCCGGCTAGAGCGCCGCTGATCATGTGCGCTGATGGATTATACGTCCGTGTAGGGTTCGTCATCTAAAAATTATCATTAAAATAGTTGCAGACAGCGGTAATAGGACGAGGTCTCGAATAGCAGATGCTCATCGCTACTCATGGGATTTTTCTATTTAGAACCAGAACTACGAGCCCCAGTTATTCCGTAACCAATGTCTGCTGCTTTCTTTTTAGCCTATTATTTGAAGCATCGAACATAGATTGCGATGGCCAGTATTATTAGTTTAGAACGCTCTCTGGTAAATCATCGTGTCCGTCGTGACGGTCGCCACTATCTAGAGCCCAGAAAGCAAATCACAATAGAAAAAAGGCTAGTGGTTCTAGCGATATATATACACATAAACAAAGCATCGTTACCAAATGGCCATTACTAAGTTGATTTGAATCAGCAAAGTGGTCGTCACTACGCGCACGCAACAACAAATGAATTATATATACTTCATAATGGTTTGTGTACGCTCTCTTAAATAATTCGAAATTACCTAGCGTGTCTAACCGCGAATGCAGAGTGATCATGTCAAAGGATTGCGTGAATATTATTTAAGTTCCAGAGATTTATGCATGTAATATTCTGATTAAATAGTAGGCTGTTTTAGAAGGACAGCAGACATTAATTAGGCTAACGTAAGCGGATTACGCTCGAACAAATTCGTAACTATGTTCTTTCTATTTTTTTTTTTATTATCAATTCATCTCGACAGCTCTCCTGCGACCCTGGGCCTCCTCTTACTACGTAAATCGATTTACCTTTAAGAAGTGTTTTGTTTATTACAAGCTATATGAAGTAGTTTTATCCAGTCTACCTAGAACTTATAACGCCTCATCTACAATGTAATACCGAAACATATTTCGTTCAGTCATTTGATAGTAGCTAAATATTTGACTTTTTAACCTCGCCAATGCATGGAGCATTGGTTTCGTCCTCATCGACGGACAACAACCGATAGAATGGTTGTTAATTTTATCTTAGGCCCGAAAATATGATCAATTGGCACATCGACCTTGTCCCGAGAGCTAAGTTCCCGAAGTCTCACACGAGTATCAACGAGGTGTGTCGCTGAAAAGCGCATAGCAGTGACAAAGTCACAATTGTAGATACTACCGAATAAGTATTCCAATTCAAAACAACAGCCATGATGTTAATAGAAACGCGGACTCACGGTACTCTTGCGGCGATATAATGCCAAGAATAGCTAGCCGTAAATCTTTGCACTACCTACCCTGCGACTGAATGCCCTGAAACCGGCTAAAGTGCCAATGAAGGATTGCAATGGTATGGTTGGAAAGCGGCTTTGTGTCAACAAACTTACAATAAGAAAAAATATAAACATGATCCACTCTCTGCACTCCGTTCTCGTTCCATTGGGCAAAATGATGTATTGGGTAGTTGGTATATTTCGAGCAATTAACGCACGGGGTTCTCTCGATGATCTACACCCTATGCGCAACGAATGCCTAGAGAACCCAACTTCAATCTTTCTCACTTTAGATCAGTTTCTTTGATCTAGCACCACATTTGGCAACCGTTCGTTAGCTATTTCAAAGGACATCGTGAATAGGACTATGCCGATGCACACTGCCGACTTGCTATGAACAGGTTCTCATCGTGACGACAGGCAACGCGCAGTAAACCCGCGCAAGGGACTGAGTACATTTATGATTCTACACACAGAACCTTTTTTTTCGAAATTAGGCAACAACACATCACTATGCAGCAGATACTGTCGCTTCGTAGCTCTAGGTAGCGAAACGACTTAGGGACAGAGTTTAGCGATACGTCTGGGTTACAATAGTGTGTCGAGGACTATTTCCTAGTCATCTTCTCTATATGTATAAATAGAGAAAATAAATTTTTCCATTTTAATGCATGCTATTTCGCTCGGTCGGCAGTTAAGGTCTCGAGTTTAAGATTTAACAGTTCGTAAAATACCCGCGCTTCATCTGTAAGGGTCAGTTAGGGAACAACTAGGCTCATCTTCAATTGACCTAAATTATAGCCACTTAACGTGGTGTTCATCAATTAAGTTATTTTCCGTTTGTGTTGTACAGCTTCCCTTTTCGATGTAGTGAAACGTAAGTAAGCGTAGTAAAATAATATAATGCGGTTAGAGATGAAGGGTTATAAACCGCTCTTTAGAGAAACGTCGATTGACTAATCTACAATCAGATGTTTTTTGGGCTTAGAATGGAGACAGTTTACTAGCTGACATAGGCACATGATAACATATAAGGACAACAACTATCAGCTGCGAGTAATACACCTGCAGACATCATAGAATTACCAACCCAATGAGTTGTCAATCTGTAACAGTACACATTAGCGATACATCCTATAAGTATGCTTCAATGTTACTATTGGTAGAAATAAATTGATCGTTATATGAACTTATTATCTATTAGTTGTGTATATGCGTTTTGAAGATGTATGTACACCAGCGGTGTTGTTATCAATAGTCGCCCATCAACGGTCACTGCACCAACATTTTCACACTGTTAGTACTCGATGCTACCAAATCCAATATGTGCATACAGAAATGCAAATCGCAAAGTTTTCGCGGCTATTCAATTGTAAATTTTGCCCGACGGTCATTATCAACGTGTCCACTTTGTTCAACCCACTTCTGGAACCCAATCGCCGTCATGATGACTGTTCGTAGCTTCGATTCGCGTCTGAATGGTGGATACGTTAGGACACAGCAGGAGCAATATCCAGATCTCAAAAGCGCCTTAGATGAGGTTTGAGCTGTACTCGTTGTACAGAAGAAACTATATTCTGTTCATTTCTCGCGTAAGGTCCCGCGCATGGCAGCTGCAACGATTTGAATAAGAATACTTCTATCGATACCGAGATACGTGGCCTAATCCTGTTAGGATCAATCTGTGCTGATGAGGTGTGCTTGAAGGCAGATAGCTTTTCTACGTTGTTCTAAACTAGCAGCAAAATTCAGTAGTTGGCAATGTGCTTATCCGTAACGAACATCTAATTCTGACCCGATCAGATCGATCGAAATCAACAACGAACGATAGCCCTGTAGGCGAAGAATGCTATGAACGCGAGGACCGAACCATCATTGGACGTCATTCATGGCAAACAATTAACAACGTCAGCAGTGTACCACCATGAATACATGGCTTCGTACTTCGCCTTTACAAATATTAACTGGGGGCAAGGAAACTCATGTGTTGGTCACTATAACTAAACGAACACTCCAGAGCAGTCGTTCTGCTCGTGCTTCTGTCGTTGGATACGTCATCTATTATTACGGCTGTTTCTAAACGCTACCTTTACAATCACCAATTTAAAAAAGAAGAAAAAAAAAACGCGAAGCTATAACAAATAGCGCTAAGATCAGTTTAATGGGTCAGTACGCATGAGTGAGCTGTAACACGACGACGTACAATAGCCGGTGTAGGTCGGTCACGCCAATATATACCGCTTCGTAAAATTGCTCGCGATGAAGTATAGCGAACGAAATGCTTCAGACAAGGTGGCCACAACGGAAAAAGCAGTTTATTATAGAATAAGTTACCATGGAAAGGAGGCTTCGATCTAGGTAGATTTCCGGACAAGGAATAGTGAATCGATGAATGACCAGTCACCATGGCTGTCGCAGCTCATTGTCAGCCACAAGGTGTTTCTAAACATTTTAGAATTAGCACTATCAGCGATCAAATTATCGCTAGAGGTTCGGTCCGATAGGTACCTGCATGAACATATGTAAGATGGCCCTCAGAAGAAAACCGCCACCTTGTACGTCGTAGTGGGACTAGGTTCACCAAGAAGGATCGTCGCTCGTACATTAAATCCCATGTTTAAAATGAATCTAAGTTGCTCGGGACACTGCCTCACGTGTTCAACAGGTGAAAAGCAGAAAGAATTAAATCACGAATATGCTCGTTAGTGGCCTGATTTTTTTAAGCTGTCATGTTTCCCGCCAAAAAAAAGCTTTAGGACCATATGCATTAATTGATGCTTTATTCACGAGTAGAGGAATTAGCAAGTTTCGAATATAAGGCAGTAATTAATGCCGGCCAAGTGCTTTTGACAAACAGATGTCGCAGCTTCTCGTCATAAACGAAGTGTAGATGTACGTACTGTATCTCCCACCTCAGAGCGAAGTTATCGTTCGTTAGCTCTCTGAACTGACCCCTCGCGTACATGTACTCGTCCTTTTTATGCTCGTCGAGATCATGGTTCATACGCCCCTTATGAATCTTAATTGTAAAATAGTTCGCTATGAGACTGCGGCCATGCCGCTATAAATGTTCTAAATAATCCAATGAAACCAGAAGAATTATTATACTGTCAGCTATATTAGTTGGTAAGCGTATTTATTTAGCGTCTGTTAAACGGGATCATTAGGGTAATCGTGGCCTAGAAGCCGATGTTTCAAGCAGAAGTACGAGCCTGAATGGTTCAAGACATAGCAATCTAAAGAACGGTTAAGGCTGTCCTGGCAACACGTATTAAATGCAGATAAAGGCGATTGTGACCCTAACGTGCTGCGCAGTAATATTTAGATAGGTTACCCTGCGTAATCAGCACTATCGGCGTGATAACAGGAATAGATCAACTTGCAGAGTACGTCTATGCAAGAAACCTATATGATGACCTAGCTCCACACATGGACTATCATCGTAGCAACTGGTTTTATCATTACCATTTTGGTAGCCCGGTGCACCACAGTGGCTCTGGGCAATTCTCCCGAATGCCTATAATAACTATGAATATTTAAGCCTTAGGGGCACTTCCGCTGGCCCTGAATAGGAGCTGCTCATAATTGCCAAACGTAAATTCTCCGAGCAGTTCATCAATAAACATGGTCCCTTTTCTGACCAATGTAGCTCTTCCAGAAAAGGTTGCAACACCGAATTTAAGCACATGTCTAACTTGGAACAGCTTGTTTAATTGGTATAGTTTTTATAACAAAAAAATACTTTACTTCTAGATTTCAAAAAAATTATTGATTTTTTCGTTAAGAGAAGCTTTTTTCATACACGAAAACATGACTCAAGATCATAGCAGGATCGTTTGTTAGAAAACGTGATTACCTAAATACATCAGTAACTTGCGCCAAGTTGCTTATGCTCACTAGGGTTAGTTCTGGAACTTGCTGCATTAGGACCAGTAATTTATGCTTGAAAAGGATGGCCACGATGCGCTAAACAAACAAGGAACCGATCAAGGATTTGCAAAATAGATTTTGGATAACAGCTGTAAATATATATACACTTAATTTACGATCACAATGATCATAGCTGAATGTTTAAGCGGTAACCATAATGCTCATAATACAAACTGCATCGAAAACACCTCCATACTGCGTAGTCTCGTCGCAAGGCTACAATGAAAATAGAAATTCGCGAATTTTTACAGTTAAAGCGAATCTTTGGTTCAGTTGAATCATATCCTACTACTTACATAAGTACCTGAAAAAAATGTATGTTAAGGATATTCTGAATTCATCGCCAGAAGAACTTACAGCCGGTCGTGACAGTTTTACTGAACTTTCGTTAGATGAAAGCCCTACAGAAAATTCCACATCATTACTTGTTGAGAACGAAGGACTCCTAAGGATAAAGCGATTCAGAATCAGAAGGCGGAGTCACAGAATCGCGATGGGTGTCAAGGTGCTCGATATGAAAGAAATTGTACCTGTTCGATAATGGTAATACGCGATTGCTACTGACTATTGTAATTGAGTCGCACCGCAAGCTTCATTCATTATTATTATATTATACGCAGACACACGTATGAATAGGCAAGTAGCCAGCATTAGGATAACCCCGTGCGTCCGGCCAAGGTATTTTTATTCGACAGATTCTGAGCAGGAATTGAGAGCTGTAGTGTGGCAATGACAGTTAGCAGAGGTAGAATAGAGGCTATAAACATCTGCACCGATAACGCTTTCCCGCAGGACATGGTGTACGCAAGTCGATCTATTCAGACCGGATACGCCCGCGGCGTACGCGGCTAGTTCAGAAAATGTTCGCTCGGACAGAACCCGCACGAACGCGTAGCAGCTGCACAGCAGACGATCATTAGATACGGACAACAACAGTCATACAGCCGGCCGTATTTAACAGTTGAGGTTGCTACTAATTTCTATCGCTGACAGCTGGAGGCGAATGCGACAGCAACGCCACCACCACCACCACCACCATCATCATCATTGTTATTATTATCATCATCATACTAGCGACCAAAAGGTGCGTGAACCGACAATTTTGTGTTGTACTTCATTCCATTTTGAACCAGAAGACACGAAGATGCACACATAACTAGATATAGAATGGTTTATAGGGACTCGATGCTAGCCCGACTCAATACTGCGGCCGCAAAGCCACTATTTGTTCCTAAAGGCAACAGCAATAGCGGTATTCTGTTCCATTGCTTAAGCAGACGGAAGTGTTATGTCAGGGGTGCTATGACCAATTGTTATGATTAGGTAACAGGGTGTCGACAGATACGTATTCATAAAATATATAATGCATAAAGCCTGCAACGAGTCTTCTCAGTTTTCCCAGTGGTCTACTAGAGACGGTCTACCCCTTTTCTGATGGTATTTTGAGGTAGATATAATGGCAGATATTCGAAGAGATGGCCTGTGGCCCTACATGAATAGGCAAACTTGGATTTGATGCTGACTGCACGACGGAGTGAATAGAGGAATCTTTCGATTCTGAAATAGAGCCACAATGGAAAGTGCTACGAGAGCTATAATTTAAATGAAAATTTCATATATTTTCTGGGTACTTAAATTTGTGTAGTAGAAATGCTATATTGAACCCGATAGTTATAATGTAACTAGCCAGTAATTAACTTCATAACGATGTTACCAACAAAGCTACGTACCACACAACTATAGATAACCATCTTGTCAAAATTCCAAAAATTTCGCATGTAAAATGTTTACTTGATTGGCTTCCTCGAACAAACGTGGATGAGGTCAGCAAGTACGATATGAATATTAGCAGGTTTTTCTGCTTTTCAGTGGATTTTTTGTGTTTAGCCGCTGTGCTCTCGTCGTTGACGGATGCGAGGCGATCTGGAGTAGTCAGTAAAACGTTGGATCAGCCAGTGACCCCCGTTAGAATTTGCAGATGTAACGCTTGTTCTACGTGCTCATCATCGGATGTTCTATAAACCCCATAAGTGAACATGGTTTTGTATAATCGAATAGTTACTGTTTCACATTCTACCCGCTCCAGACGCGAAACTTCACATGCGAAACTTTTGGAATTTATCAAGAGAGACAATAACATGACAAACAAGTGTCGTAACCTCACCTATGGATGACTTCACTGGATTTCAATACAAAAACTTATACTAATACAATAATCGGCGGTCCGCAATAGTCGTATAATCCATAAAATCTTCATATATCATACAGCGCACGCAATACTACAAATAAATCGTTAAATATGGTGGTCGAAGGAATCCCTCATTTTGAGGCAATAGGCCTATTGTCTAGAGAAGAAAGCTGCTGAGTTCCTGGTCTATTCCTGTTGAAATACCAAATCATCGTCTAATTTATTCAAGTGTATGTTTTACTTTTAATAGGCAGCTGCTTCTATGTAACATAGTACTGCGATGAACCCGGCCACAACAAGCAAACATACCGGACTGACAGAGTCGACATTTTCTGTCGTCATTTCAATAGTGATGTATAAATGTATACATCCATGCAGAAACGTAAATCTGTTGCAGTTCTGCGTTAATCAAAGCGCTTCATACTTCTCCCCTGTCCTCCCAACGCGTCCACATTACTACGAAACAGTCCTCGCAGCGTGAAGAATATTTTCCAATTATAAGAATGCTATAATCCATCATTACATATGTATAATTTCACAATGTAAGGCATTGCTCTATCTTAGAATTGTACATACTTATTCCTACATTTGAAACATTTTGCCTCGAAAATCAACAGGACCCGTTTTTATGATCGAGTCTTCAATACGTAGTAACTGAGCACCATAAGCAGAACTGATTGCCAATGAAATGCCATCGTGCGCAAGCAACCACAGCAAAAGTTGTTTTCGTGGAAGAAAATTGCCGCTATTCTGAAATGGATAGTGGTTATGGGCAAAAAAATGGGTCCGACGGTTAATTCAATTTTAGACTCAAGAAGACCGCACAAGACATCGCTAGCATTACGATAACATTCATTTAATACTTACTAAACGCAAGATAAGCCCGAACGAGCGCTGCTACATCGCTGACCACCGATATAGTCAGTCGTACATATAGGATGCTTAGTTTTTATTATATTTAGCTACTTATTTACGGAGTGACAGCTAAGCTTCGTTTGTTACATGCTAACCTTGTACGATACGAAAGGAGCTCAAGTTGAATGTTAAAATTGTATGTACTTTGAGTATGGTGACATGGAGTTCTCGAGAGCAGTTGCTCCTGCTAAACTATTTACTGTTGGAGCAATGGTCTGATAGAATCGCTTGCGCTACGTACTAATATATATATATATATATATATATATATATACATATATATATATATTTAGTTCAAGTTGTAGTGGCTCTTCCTAATCACCAAGATGCGGAAGTTCATACGGTAACACCAGAGGATTTGTGCGAATCACGTGCGAGCAACGAGTGCGATTTGGATCGTCCTTGTCGAAGATTTATTGCTGCTTTTACTGCAGACATTAATGTCTCTTGTCAACCGGCTGCCTGTTATGTTTATACTACTTTTGTATCGCGTACATGTGCGGTACTAATAACTCGGGACGATAATATATTCTGTGCCGGTCGCGTAAACAAACAACGATACTAGGCCATGTAATCGAACCGGACAGTTTCAAATCTTCCTGAGCTTCATATAGGGCAGCCGACGACAGTATTCTCTGAAGTACAATTACGAAAATCAATCTTTGTAGTAACTCACTCCTGAAATCTCTATTATATGATACCAATGACCATCGACTGCTGTCTCGCAGAAAGAAGCGAACAAGGCCAATGGACTCTGTCTCTGTCTGCTCCGCCCTTCGCCGCCATGAGACGCGTGGTACTGCAAACGAACAGTGGTTTTCCTTAGAGCAAAAAGGACCGTAAGGTAATTGCGTATACACACATCATCGAAGTTTTGCAACATCTAAAATGCGACATTACTACCACTAGCCTGTAGCATTTACAGCACCATCTGACAGCTGGTGTCGATATCGTTACTGCCTTAGCCGATGTTTAACTGTACACAGATAAAAACACGAAAAAGAGACGAAAACATTGCATCTAATAAGAGATTGAGCTGGATTGGTCACTTGCTTCAAGTGAGCGTTCATAAGGGACTGACTGTGCGGATAGCTGCGTCTGCTTTGACGGAACTACGGAAACTCCGTTCCTTTGCTTCATGCCACTGCTTAGTTAGATCGATGTAAAAAGCCGTGAAATATCCCACAACACTGCGTTTCTGCGATGCGGCCTTCGACGCGACGTTGACCGTGAGCCTCCCTTTAAAACGCGTTATTTATAAACCGCTCTATTTCAGGCTTCAGCAAGCACGTGCTGTGCACAATCTATTGGACGGTACATTGTATTTGCGTTGTTTTGCGCGTAAACAACGTGCAATACGACCTTTGCACGACGTCATTAGTCGATATTGAGGCGGGATCGACACTTTGGCAGACAATTATTCTGACCGGGGTTGCATTATGAACTTGATTTATCAACGTGATAAATGTTAATCTCATCATAGTAGCACTCGCCTGTCAAGTCACCGATGAACAATATGATGACAAAAACAGAAACGCTGTTATTATTGTATCCGGTTGGCTTTTCCGTTTGTACGAAGCTCGTTGAACCAAAGTAAGGTGACTTAAAGTAAGGAAAACTTAGAAAGTTTTCCAACTTGCTATCCACATCATCCGTGCCGATTTCCGTCACAGTCAAACATGGGGCCTACTGACAGCTTGTCCAAAGCCAATTTTTTTGCCCTGTTACAACGATTCCACGCTGTTGTATTCAGCGTTTGCTCTAATTTGGTACGTCCTGTATATAAAACAGCGTCAGCATCGATAGTTAAATGGATGAAAATATACAGTATGCCTAAACATTGATAACATGTCAGCGTAGCCCGTCGATCGAAACCCGACCGAAAAACGGCGGCGTGACCTGGACTATTGGGTTAGATAACACTTGAAAAAGCTGTTAAATTCAAGGTTAACTGGCTTCATGGATTTCTCTATTGGAATAATATAATAAACAATCATTTCGTTCCAATAAAAGCCTTCACTAGCAATGTAAGTGCTATGGTGACCGCTAAACTTAACTTTAATTCGTATATTTGACATGACATGAGCCATATTAGCTTTGTATTCTATAATACATACCATTTTTTTCTTGCACGCTGAAGTGCTTAATTCATTTGCCAAATATAGATGCATACCCAGTCGCGATGAACTTTGCCAGAAATTATATGACGACGGAGCAATTTTGACTGAGCTTAACATCGGGAGTAACTTGAGCATCATCACATGTGCGCGAAATAACTTGACAAATAAATTACTAACAGCGTAAAACTATGTATTGATTGTACATTGTATCATAATATGTCACCAGAGTCAGTAGACGGGCATGTTTCCATTGCCTTATCATTCGGGTAGATAACGCTGAAGGGGCATAGAACATGCCTGCTGATGATATATACGGGTTGCATGTCCTGAGTGTTATGTTAATAGCTTAGACGATATTACCCCTTTGTCACAACAACAACAACATATTGTCATTCGTCACTTACGCTATATAATGTAACTCTTCGAGTGAGCAGACAACTAGAGCATTGTACCTGCTGCAACGGTTGTTCATAATCACCTTATACTTTTTAACTTTATTAACTGCAATTGCTTCTAACTAAGCAAATGTTCTATTATGACACAAAGTACATGTTTGTGTCCAAGTAAAGTGCTTCAATATTTCGGTTTTCTAACGTCTAACCCTTAGCAATAGAAATGACAATACTGTTTTGTTTTCTTTCATTCTTCATCAGCCCAATGAAGTTGAATGTGCAGCCCAGCCCATGAAAACTGATGATTCAATCTACGATAATAAGATTGACAGAAAAGCCCCATGCACGTAGCTGGATATTCTACTTAGTTAACAGTATACTCAGCGTTACGACGAATTCGGTGATAGCTGCTGTTAAGCGTCATCATGGCCTGGTGCGAACAATAAAATATAGGCTTCTATGATGTGTCGGAATGATTTTATGGTGATCCCTTACAATAAACAATAACTAGCATTACCATCGTTTTACCTCCAAGCATGGGGGCAAAGCATGCACGGATTTTTCCTTTCGTCATGGTTTGAATCCGTTTTCATATTAATCATGCAGAACTCCAAAAACAATAATTCGGTTAATAACAGCTGTATAAACAGCGTTCAGCGGCATATAAACAAGTGTTTTCGGCGAACGCGATCGAGTACCTATTTCCCCTATTAGAAACGTACGTGCACAATCATTGCAAAAGTCACTGGCGTTTACTGGCGGTAAATGTGGACCAGTTGTTTTCGAGGCAACGCCGACGATATATGTAAAAATCTTGAAGATCTATCTAATTCACTATACGATTATTCAGCTTTACATAGCCAATCCTGAAAAAAACATTTCAATTGATCAGTGACCGGCAACATTCGTTTCGCTGCCGACTGAACGATGTCGCTCGGCACGCCACCTTTGATTCAGGACGTAGGGCTGACGGTTAGTGCAGAGGCGTTATTTGCTATCGGAAGTACGAAAAAGATTTCCTTGACAATGATAGTAATTATATGTATCCAAAAACCCTACAATACTAGCAAATATAAACAAAAAGTAAAAAACCGCCAATTATTTCCTACGAAGATCATCCGTATACCTAGCGATTTGCTATCACCTCTGATGTGTCGTAAGTTGTGCGACATATTCATTATCTGAGTATTTACTCGATGTTTACTACTCAGTAGCGAAGTATTTCCACAGAAAAAATTTCTCGTACACCTGCAATTTTTCCTTTAACAAAAAAAGAATCACGAAATTGATTGGTGTTTTCAAAAGTAAACAGATGACGTTGATTCGCCATTTGACGATGGTATTTAATAAGAGCAATCCGAGGTTGCTGTTATTGCACTTATTATTATCATCCTGTGATGTCCAAACATTGATATCAAACGATATTTTATAAAATAAACGGATACCCCACAAGCTATTTCACCACCGCGAAAAAACACCACGTCTTCAACCGGACCACCGAAAACAGAAACGAGAAAGACATTCATACAGCGCCAGCAGACACAATATTCCCATTCAGATTTACCTTTTTAGACGGGATACTTCGGAAGATTTCAGATTTAAATTCTGTAAGTTATGTGACTTCCCAATGCCGTTTGTATTGAACGTTCCGTAGCTCTGCTGGGTACAGTCGCTTGAAAGAATTAACATATTTTGTATAGAACATACTTATTACAGATAGATTTATGTTCATTCCACATCGATATTGGAACCGCTATATCCATCTCGTTTTTTAAACTAATCGCACGAATTTAGGTACCAAGAGAAGGCTTTTATTGCTCGGTTCACGGCAGTCAAAAGACGCGGGGCAGCAATTCATCCTGAAGAAATACAAACAGGTCATCGCTTTCTGTGATACAGTGGGTCTACTAGCCATTGAATCGTACGCGTGCAGTATTAGCAGCATACGGGCGAAACGATATCGTTATAGCCGTGCCAAGATCTCTCTGACTGGTAAAACTAATCAAAGAAATCAATCATTTTTTGTTTCGTCCGAAGACAATATCCGTGTAAAAGGAAACAACCAAACATTCCGGAGACAATCGATGCGACATACCAATAGACACCGTCTAGTCAGAGTGGCAGGATCTGCGGTGCCGCTTCGCTCGATAAATCCGCTAAATTAATCAATCACTTATGTCAGGATAATTGAGATGCAGTACTCCCCCCCCCCCCCCCCCCAGTACTTCCGAGGCAATCTAGTTTCGACTTTTGCCAGCGAGTAATAATAGCATAGTACGTTGATTGAATATCAAGCTGAAAACATAATGTTTGCAGAAGTCGAACTGATCTATGTTATAACGTAATGTTTATTTAGCAAATACTGATTAGGCCGCTGCGTTAGTTACGCTTCGCTATTTAATAATGCCAGTCCTAATCAGCCCTACTCCTCTGAGTGATTCATTCAACAACCATCAAAGCATCAGGTAATCGTCAAAATTACACTTGGCCAAGTTTAAGCGGGGCCCTCGCCCCGCTTAAAGTTGACGTGTCGTTGAAAAGCGATAGCCAATATGAGTAAGCAGTAAGTACCATGTTCTTGACCAGCCACTAAAAGTCGGCGATTTCCGTCCGATTTCATCAAAGATTCGCGTGTACACGTGAATGTTACAGCACTCTTGTGCCCTGAAAAAGGATCGGTGGGGGCAGGTAGGTTTTTTTGATCGTACCAGATTCAAATTGAAGATCGCATTTGGTTAAACAGAATCATGGTAAATCATCGATAAGTTTATTCTTCAAGTTAACGAATGCGACACACAATAATGATAAACTGCAGCTTTTGTGTGTTCATTGTTTGCTAAAGCTCGAATAAGCGATCCACTTCAGCATAATATAAGGTAGTGTTTTTCGTCTACAATAGCTCGTTCGGATTTTAGAGAAGCTTCTTGAATTGAGTGCTCGTCGGTTAGTGTAAAACGAAAACAAGGCTCCTGACAGAATCTTTAAATCGATTATTAGGAACCGTGTTCTATTTTCAAATCGTCTCGAGATCACCAATTTTCAGTGAGTCTTGTTCGAGTTAACTAGGATTTTTGCATCAGACATATGAAACAGCCACATGAACAGCTTATGACTACAATACCACTACCTTACCTTAATATTTTTTATTATCCGAACTATAAATGCCCGATTTTTGTCAACTGTGAGATTTGAACAGCGCGCCTGTTAGCTACGCTGACTATCTTAACGCATTTAAACAGCCGTCCATTAGTCATCCAGATAAAGCCGCTGTATAACCGGTATCGTTTGAAATGTCCATTGCCGGTCGAGAAATAAAACAAACCCCTCAATTTCCAGCCGCTTAAAAGAAGCACAATTTTGCTCCTGGACATTCTATCAAATGGTACGCTCAAGCACATTGAAGTGCAACTTCTTTATAATTTGAAATCATTTACTTAGGGCCCCAATAGAGGTAGCCTAACCCTTCGGGCCAAATGTACTGCTGATTACCTATTTGTATAATAAAATTTGAAGACATCACACGAAAATAATGTTCATCTCTCCGTGGCATCAACTAGTACCGCCTAGCGCAGACTGCCGAACTTCCCGCTTCCAGGCACACTTCTGTGCAAATAGTTTTTAAGTAAATGATCGCCTCCAGGCATATGGTTTTAACATTGTTCCGATGTCCTGTCTCCGCTCATAACCTATACTGACAAGCAATTAGTTAATATATTTACAGACGATACTGTTATTCGGTAAGTGACAGTAAACAAGCTAGCTTCATTTCTCGATGAGAAACAGTGGAGTCAAGTGTGCTGCAAGTGTGCGTACAAAAAAACCTAAACTTCTGCCTAATAGTGACTCTTCTTGAAACTAGCAGAACCTTCGAATGTCACCGAGTCATCAGTGTCAATACGCTTAGAGATAATTATACAAGCTCATGTGTACTTTGTACATCTAAAAACAGTGCTCTATTCTACAACTGCTCTTGAAGACACTCGGTCAGAAATTGTAGATATTCTGATAGAAAAAATTTGGCTGTAGGAAGCTGTGCGCTTTAAACGATAACCCACCCATATCACAGAAACCGATACGACATTAGCCATAGTATGAGTCTCAATCGGTACTCTCTCTTCGCCAGCTATGAAAATATCACGCTCTATGCACCTTATATCTTTTTGAACATAACTAAACTCTTCATGAGCATCAACAAAGCCAGAAAGTGTCAAACATTGCCAATACTCAATTGGCCATTAAATGAGTAATGGTTTCTCCTAGCGTCAAATGCCACTCTATTTTTTGTCCCTGCACTACAATAAGTCCGCCCATAGATGCATCTGTCCGTCTATTTTCGCTTTCTTCGTCTTTTTCCGCTGATGCCGAAGAGGCGTGGCAAAAACACCAACACTATTATAAGCAGGAGCGCCGCCACAATCGTCCTGATGTCCAGAAACATTGTGGTCCGCTTAAAAAGGGAGCATCGCCCCCTCATCCGCCGCTATCGCAAGGCCACGACTCGCCAGTACACTAGCATAAAAATCCGTTCGTCCGTTCGTACTGGCTTCCCTATAACAACTATAATGTTAGGGGCGGCACTCACTTCGACGGCGGCTTCAACAATGCAACAGTGCTGGTACACCAGTGCCCCATGCCCAATTGCTTCCGTGGGGTCGAGGGGGCGAACGTCTGTTATTGCTGCTATTAGCTGCTAAGGACCTAGGGGCAGGCGGCAGTGGTACTTGACGGTGCTATTAATGTGCGAAAGAGCGGCGCGGGTGGGGACTGCGAAGTGAGGGCCCGTTTATAATAAACAGCTCAACAACCGACGCTCAAATTGCGGCGCCAAAGTACCTGGCGACCACTGCATAGCGAGCGCGACCACTGATAATAGTACTAATTCTATTGGCATCTCCGTTCGACAAGACAAAAACGTAACAGCACACAAGAACGACGCAACTTCACGTGCACCAACGACGCATAGGATACAAGTTAATATATATATATATATATATATATATATTGCGAACAGTGTCTAAGGATGCGACACGTGCCTCAGAGCGGTGCTTAAGGGAGTTTCTTTAATGTCTGAACATAATTTCTTCTGAGGACACTGGTTTTCCCAGAGCGGTTTTCGTTTGTTACAACTTTTGATGTGTCAAAGTTTGTTCGGAGTAAAGCGGAGGATACATCTGCTATTGCTGCACCGACGATCAGGATCGAAAAAATAATAAAAGCTAAAACTTTGTTATTCAAAATGTTCAGCAAGGTGTGTGTGTCCTGCTAAGGCATAGACCGATCATGGTACCCTGGTGCGATGAAACACCCTGTGGATCTAGTGATTTTTGATAGTGTAACATACAAATATGGTTTTAGGAATGACCAAGATGTGCTGACGTAACGCATGTTTCATTGAACACATTCCAGCCGCCACTGACAGAGAAGCCAAACATAATGATTTTGTGCCTATTTGGATACACACTTCGCGCAATCGACAGCGTTGTTTCAAACTGTAAAAAAAGTTGCTTTAAAAAAGTAGAACTTAGGAAAATATTTTCATGTCTTTTTTTGCTTACTGACCAGATAACTGTCCTAATAATTTTGATGATTAGTAACTTGGCACTTCTCGCCTTTTCACCGGTGTGTCTTTTGAGTGATATTGTCTTCTGTGTTCTTGGTGTTTTCATCCGATTATTGCAGATGCTGTTTCCGTGCGCACTTGCATTCATAGCGGTCGAAGCCCGGTTCCCGGTGCCAACCAGACTGCGATACGGCCCCACAGTTCCCATCGCCAAAGCTGCTGCGGAAGCTGCTCTTGGCTATGCCTGCTCGGTTCCAATAGCTAACGTTGCCCCCGCACCATTAGCGTTTGGTGCTCGTATCTCCCATTTGGCTCCACTGGCTCTTAGCGCCTCGACACCGATTCGAGCGGCAGCTTACACCGCTTATCCTGCCGCAGTGGCCGCTATACCAGTAAGTCAAGTGACTGCCCCCACGATGCTTGCCGCACCAACTGTGCCCAGTTATGCCCAGTCGGTCATTTATGCTAAGGCTCGTGTTCCTGTATCTGTCTACCAGTCAGCCTCCCCTCTTGCCGCGACGGCATTTACCGCCTCTATCGCTGAACAGGCCCCAGTTACCGCTACGCCCAAGGTAACTGTTATACCTTCCGAGTCTATCCACGTCTCCCAAGCCTATTCCTTTGGATATCAGTCAGTTGACAAGTATGGCAATCGTCAATCCAGACAGGAACAAAGTGACGTGAACAATTTCAAGAAGGGGTCTTACTCATACACTGACGCACATGGGATCTCGCGTCGCGTCGATTACATCGCTGACGTCGCCGGCTTCCGCGCCACAGTTGCTACAAATGAACCCGGCACCGCTCCTTCAGCACCTGCCGCCGCCCTTTATAATGACTCCATACACGCAAAAGCCGCCGCGTAAGTTCAGCTGACCTAAGTTCCAGCCAGTGTTTGACTCCTATGTACTCCTCCACGCGTCATACAAATAGATGCCAAATGTACACATGCCCATATATAAACACAAATAAACTGTTTATAATATTGATTGTGATTATAAAAGGCAGAGGGATAGGTATAGAAATATGCATACACACGTTCGAAAATGGCGATGAGCTGAGAGACTAAGAGAGATACCATCTGAAATATAAATTAAGATAACTGCCACTTATGTACATATACCTAATAAAAATATAGGTACATAGAGATCCAAGGCGCCGCTTAAATAATGGAACTTTTTTTTATAATGGACAGCATGACTATAAGTGAACCTGCAATATTAAACTCATAATATTGTGATGCGAGTATTAATAATGTATTCAATTACTTTAGGTAGGCAACTTTAGGTAGGAAGACGAATCAAAAGTGATAAAAAAAAAAAAAAAAAATAGATCTTTTCACCGAGTAGATTCTTTACGGGAAGTTTCGTCTCGTACGACTAATTGCTAACATTTTGTGAATTGGCTTACATGATTATCATCATATGCCGAGAGTATAATGTAAGTTTAGTAGACGTACGTCCCCACTAACGTAAAACTGATATAAGGAAAAGGTCAAAATTCAGGTGCTGATCATCAAATGTCATTTTGACTATCCAACGATTAGAAGAGGCAAACACTAACTAACATTTGCCACCCCTCCAAGCCAATAAAACAGTCATGGATTGCCTTGACCAAATTCCCATTAAAGAGGTCTCAAGAAACTTCCGAATATATGATTGTGCAGTGAGCAATCAAGTGTCACTTTGTGGCTGGAGTAATATAGGTTACCCGTACCACAGAACTGAATAAGGCAAATAAATTGTTTAGCTGAACGGATTGAATCTGAATAGGCCTTTGTACGATGTTATGACTAAACGGATTACTTAGCCCAGGTCCAGATCAACTTCATCTGTCATAAGGATAAAACAAAAAGTCGTCCGAAATGAGGAAACAAACAGATGGGTTTACTTGTGTCGTAAAATGGCGCTGTATGGCCAAACTCTGATGGTGCTAAGGCCTATTGTACATTTTTTTTTCTTTTCATACCCTTGAACCCTGCTGATCGCAGTTCAGTCCGTTCAGCGTGAACTTTTCTCATTTGAATTTACATTTTCTCCAGCGAAGTTCTCCGCAGAGAATGATTATTTCTCCCATACGTACTTTATATTGAAATAATCGTGCTGAAGCACTTTTTTGTGTTACTGAAATTGAGGTCTTCAGAATAACAATGAAAGGCTAACGTACAACAAAAACCGGGCACAAAGATCCATCACAGATTTTTGGATACCGATTTGAACGATTATTGCGATACTTTCTTGAAAGTATCAATATGAAAAAAGAAAAAAAAAAAAAAAGTATCAATGAAAGACAGTCATCAATTTTTTCTTCAACCAGAACTTAGGAACTGTGTGAAAGTCACTGCTCCAAGCACCAATCTTTTGGCTTTACACAGTGATATCACTGACAGGAGTACTTGCAACAAAGCGTACGTTCATCACTCCATGATTTTGAATTTTCGTTTCGGATTTTTATACGTTTGGATAATGACGAAATTGTCGAGCCCAGACGTGATCACCTTCCACCAATGTGTTAACTTTTTTTTGCATGCTCTCCTTAATCTGTGTATGTTTTCCATGCTTCAACAAAACGGGCGGGAATTCCAGTAATCACGCCATGGTTTTCGCACCATCATGCTAACACACGAATAGTGTATTAGTTGTAGCCTGGTTGAAACTCTGAGGCCGGCACGTGCAAACACGAAGAAATAAATAGACTGACACTTTAGCTGTCCTAGCTCTTAATTATACCATTTTATACATAATTAATCTCAATTTGTTTCAAGATTTTTTATTTCAATAATGATATTTAAAGACGTGACAAAAATTGAGTCTCAAACGTTCCATTTTCGTAGTCGCATGACTTGTTGATAAAATCCTTTGCTACAAGAAAATCTTAGTCTCCTTGGATGGCAACCATATAATCAAGATATACAGAATGGGGCGTTTAAATTTAGAATTCTCCTTATGCTTTGTTTCTAAGGCTAAACACAAACAAAAACAATTTCAAGAACATTGCTTCCATGTTTTGGAAATGTCCTTCTCAACAATCATGTTTACTAAAAATAATCGCTATCCATCGCGGTTCGAGTCCTAAAACTTGTATTACTAACATTTTCGAAGAGTTCCTTAGTAAACTTGCAAATAGCTTATGACAGTAAGCGTGCATCAAACGCTACTGCCAAATGTCAACTCATTAAAGTGTTGGTTAGACGCGCTATATAAAAAAAAAACAAATTTCGGGTTGACAGTAAGCCAGAAGTCAAACGAATGCAAGGGCCGAGAACAGATAAAAAGCTAAAAAAGGCACAAGAGGTCTAAAAAAAAAAGAATGTTAAAGCTTTATTGGCAGCTGATACTGTTAATTTCTCTACCAGAAACCTAGGTCAATCAAAAACGGCCTCGTAAACCATTTCTATAACTTTTCGAGCTCTTAAATCTAAACCCTACTGAGGATTGCGGTTTGCCCTAGGAAAGCCTTTCTCGGATTTCTCACCACAGGAGAGATGGTAACAATTCAGGTAGCTGAAATCGAACAAAAGAGAATTTCTAACTTTGTCGGGACTCGTTGAGCGTGGAATGATATTAAGTTGTCAGGAAAGTGTCAACAGCTCTAGACCTTTAATGACCCGATTTGGGAGAGTTAATTCATTTGGGTCAATACGTGTAGCTCCCAAACGTCGAGCTTTTTTTGTAGCCAGCTTTGGTCAAACGGCTTGAATTTATTTGGTGGTGGATGTTTAGTTCTTTGGCGATATAGTTTCTTAGTTATTGACGTGTCTGCTTTGGCGTTCCAATAATTTCATTTACTCTTCCTGCGAATGGTTGGAAAATTTCGAAAACAACACAACCACCTTTAAGCGGCTTTTCCCGCACCTGGATCATAAACAGCACAATCCTCTTGTTGTTTTAGTTGTGCGTGTGCCTCTATTGTGGTAACCTTATGAAATCTCTACAGGAATTTCGTTTATCTTTCATTTGAATAACTAACTTTAGTATATCTACTACTGTTAAATGTCAGCTTTTAAATGACAACAATGCTGATGCGACTTACGTTACTTGAGATGCGTGACTTTGGAGCCATATAACTGGAAAGCAGTCACTACTGTTTTAATAAGTCAACAGTTAAGCACCGCGCTAATTCCGAAAGCGACCCACTGTTTCTCGCATCAGTTTGAACGCGCCATATTGTAAAGCGCATCGACAAGTACGTGGAAATTAACCAGATACGGCAAATTTTCCAGCTTTAATGTTGGATATAGTTCAGTATGAAACAACACGCTACTTATGACAGAGTTTTAAACTGTCTAAAAAAGAAGATCACTTCTTTTAGCGTATTTTAGATATCTGAATTCAACCGACCTCTATTAGTAAACTGACACTAATAAATATTCTGTCAAATTATGTGCCAAGTCAATGAAAAATAATGGATACCTTTTATTTTCGCTAAAGCCATTTCAAGCAGGATAAGTTCAATACTGAGGAGCTACTATCAACTTCAATGATGCGACAAGAAGGTCATCGTATAATGCGTCAAACGATACGCCGGATGGGTTTATTTTGGTCTGATCTACTTCTGTTTACTGCGTTATATTTATGTGCTGTTTGTGCTTGAGTGTCTTTCCAGTGACAATGATGGTTCCAACGGGGCCCGTGAGAAAGAGGTAATCGCCGAATTACAGATGGCGCGCGAAGCGGCTCAGTTTTTGACCAATCATGATTGGCCAAACAATTCTAAAAATGTGGCAAATAAACATCTGGCGCTGTTTATGTATTCAGCCTTGAAATCAGAACAAGTGTTTAGCTAAAAACTATCGAAGTTAGCACCACGCAAATGAACGGCTTCCAGTTTGGCTTCAAATTTTCCGGGTAAAATATCAGCGGAAAGTGCTACAAAACCCCCTAAGACCAAATCTAACTCGATGACTAGTTCATGCTCACATGGAACTCACAATATTTATTGTATACATTGCCATCTATTGCAGAACCCCCTGGTATCCCTTGAGCTCGTTACTTCAAAAGTAGTCGTTGACAATTTATTTCAGGGAAAGTTGTAAAAGAAGAAGCCAACCGTGTTCATATATATATATATATAGAACTTAAAAACTACGCTGCTGTAATGTACAGCAGCTAAGAAAGTTAAAGTAATTTAAAAGTGAGATTATCCAAAGCACACTCAAATCTCCTCCTGACAGGTAATACTCAATAGTAGCACCACAACGCCGAAGTACCGTAGACACCCCTTTGAGACAACAAGTTTACGATAATTTTATATGCAACTGTAGCAGATTTTCGATGCATATACGAAACCACCGACGACCATTTGACTTCCGACTATGACATTGACATTAGGACGTTATCCACTTATATTCTCTCCAAATAAAGGTGACGGCGTTTGACAACAGTAGCAACAACGACTATCGAAATTGTCTTTGATTATTAACAGCAACAGCGAGCAACGCATATCACCAAAAGCGCAACTATAAAATTGTGCGTGTTGAGCGAACAATTTTCGTTTAAAATTTGCGTCAAGATACCTCAAGAGTCAAGTCAAGAGTCCCTTGTCACTTCTATAGCATTGCGGTGTGGTACGTAATTCGATGGAGATTAAATTGTTTACTGGTGCAAAAGTGTTGAACCACTTTATTCAGACCATCCATATTAATGGTAATGCTGTTTACAAACAGCTTGTCCAGTATGCACATGAAACGCTTACACTGAGCAAAACTATTCGACATCAGTAGCAGGTTCCGTTATTATCCGCCTGATGAAGGATTATAGCTGATGATCCGCGTGTTTTTACCTGTCGCGTACGTTAGCCGATTTTCTGAACAAAGATTCTCTTACATAAGAGAACAACACGATCACTGGCCACTCACCATCATTCTGCCAAACGTAACCCACCTATAGCAACGGGAGACGCATTTTGAAGAATCAAAAACATGCTATATAACTTTGTTTGTGTGAGATATTCAAACGGAACTCGCTGGCATACAATGCCTCCAATCTTTTCATTCGAATCGCGTAATCAGGTAGAAATACGTGAGCGCGATGAGCTGAATTTATTTAAGATGGTATCATACGAGCGGGTACATGTTTCTTTTTTATATTGAATTGTGATAATTAGATTAAATACTGCCTTAAATATATCGCTAACTAACGATTTGTGGCTGAATAACTTTCAGTAGGGACGTTACAAAACTAGCAAATTTATAGAAAAGATAATTTTCTGGTACCTGGCCTAGCTGACTTTAGGCATCGCAATATATAAGACGCCCTGGTTATAAATTATGTGAGAAGTCTAGTTCAGTCCAATTCATTCCAAACATGTAAAAAAAACACTAGGACAACCGATCTCCAAAGGTCGTGGCCTGTCACAAAAACGGGATGAAAACCCGAGCCTACAGCTGACCGACTGTTTTCTTTCTATAACACTTTGTAAGTGCACATGCAGTTTATATATATATATATTATTTACAACACAAACTTATATGGTCAGCTCTGAAAAGCTCTGACAGTTGCAATGAGGCTCATCGACGCACGGAATTTGTGTAATGCTTTTGGTTGGAATATTAGCCAATATGCGAACAGACGTAGCCACCCCAGCAGTATAAATGCTATTGTCAATGCAGGGACGATCCTTGTGTCGGTCATGTGTTAATTACGGGAACGATTTGGAAAACTGGGTTCTAGTTCGCGCGGCTATAATCGCGATAGAAGTTTCTGTCGTGTAGATGTTGGTTACCTATTTTGGCTGCAACAATCGTTGATGCCACAACTCCAACGACGGCTGTCGTAAAAGAAATAAAACTTGCAAAAATCGAATCGAATCGCCCGTGTAAATTCTATCTCAAAAAGCTGTGAACGCCATTATGCGATCCTATCACAACCAAGCATTATCAATGGTCACTGCTGGTATTGGTAGTAATTTCTGACTAGGCGTCTGTAAATGTTATATACTCAGTCAAGATGCTTCGAACAGTCAATTAGTTTTTAAACGAACGCTGCTGTTGTATGAAAGCGAGAAAACTGGTATACACCAGGAAGATCTACCCATAATACACGTTCTGTCGGAAGATGCAAACAGCGCGATACCTATTCTACGAACGAACCAACAGGTTATCAGCTTTACGCCACAAATAGGAAACCTCCATATGAGCCATAGCTTTATGGCTATGTGATTGTGCCACGATACATCGACGTATCAAGTAAACGCCTTCTAGCTATCGATGTAGTCAAAAATATGTTTATTCCACTAAAAAAAAAAAAAAGATGATTTTGCAGAGAGTTAGTTTATCTGTTTATATTATTAACTATTTATATTGACATGATAAGATTTTTAAATCGGATCATTTGAAATGTTTCTCAAAAATGGTTTCAAGTCTTTTTGATAAAAGTACGTATGTAGTATGTAAGATATGTAGCAGCGTAGCTAAACTGGTCGTTTCTGTCATTGACAAATATGAATATACTGCATTTTCGGGATGCATGGTGGGTCGAGTAGTGCACAATATAAAATCATGCTTGGAAAAAAATTAAATTTATACTTAAAACAGGTTTGCTTAGAATGCTGATTCTCTAGCTAAAGATGATTATAAGACCTCAAAAACAAGCACTCTATCTGTGACTGTACAAAATTATTTTACAGAGAAAGAGCCAGAGATAAGCGAGTGTACCTTTTGCAACGATGGGCTCTAGGCGATCCTTTTCATCATGAATTTGATTCATATGAAAAACTAGAGTTCTTGACTAAAAATGACCTAAAAATTCTTGACAGATTGTTTTTAAAGGCCCCTAACAACGGCTGCACTGTCGTCACTTTCACACTGTGAGCGTCGCATACCGTCGGTAAACTATTAAACCAATATATTGGTAAAAATGACAGCTATCATGTTAAATAATGAATCATTTAAGGCAGTATCAATATACTATATGTTTGATATTGATCTAACTAAATCTAGGATACACGATACTTTACTAGAGGCTACCTCACAGCTCATGACTTCATTAATTATGCCAAACCTTCTAATATTCATCAACTCACAGTTTTTATGTGGTCATGTATCTGGTAGAGTCCTTTGTTGTCAATTGAAAAAAGCAGAAGCGTTGTTAATGAACCCCCTATATTGGTGATAACAATTGTCAGAGCTTAAGCAACCCAGCATTAATAGTTCCACAACGTTTACTTGACGAATGCCTGTAGCGCAGTAAACAACCTTGTCAGTTCCACTCCTAAATAATTCCCTTACCGGATTCAGCTTTAAGGCCACATAAATAGAATTGATAGTCGTTCGGTGTCGTTGGATTTCAAGGCAAGCCTGGCTGTTTAAACGTCTCATGATGACACCATAATGAAAAAGGTGCTGGACCACTTGGACTATTAATGACTGATATATAATAAACCAATTCATAATCATGTGTGCTAGAAAAAAAAAAACAGCAAATGCAGTAAAATATGTAAGAGTTACCCAAAGCCAGGGCATCAGAAAACAAAACAAAATCCAGCTCTAACTATAAGCGTGGAGTTCATGTCTGGAACGAAACTATCTCGAGTCAGTAAGAGCGAAAATTTCCCATATAAGTTTTAGCCTCAACTTTCAGTCGATGTAAGTATTGCAATTCACTACTTCACCCGTTTTGCATAGCTCTTTTTACCTCGTATATTATCGGGTAAGGTTTAACTGTATTGCAATCGCCATACATTGAATAAATTATAACTCGCCTAATTAGCTTACTATCATAGTACCGAAAAATGGTAACCAATATTAAGTCGTTTTAGAAAGCACGAAATTTGTTATATTCCTGGAGCTTAATGACTCCACCCACTGCCAGTTCCAACATATCGACTCGAAGGCGTGCTCAATCTCTTTATTTAAACATCTCATTTTCGAGAACAGTACTTAAAAAAAAGTTAGGTTTTTTTTGTAGAGAAAAATACGTTTTCCTGTGAAATCAGTCAGTATCATAACCAGATTCCATGCTATTATTGACGTCCATTATGGACCCTGTTCAATTTTTTTTGCACAAAAATATGATTTCATCAATTAGCAGAAATGCGAAATCAATAACACCAAATGTTTGTACTTACCTCTTGTAGGAACTCATATGCGACGAAATGGATGCATTGAAAAGGGATATTCATAGAGAGTTGTGTGGTAAATGAACGATAAAATGCCCGCATGCCTTCAGAACGCCAAATATGCCCGAGACATTCCATACAGTTCTTGTACGGACTACCGTACACTTGCATCCTCTGCTTAACGACTTCGGCAGGATTCATCACTGAATCATGCATTATCGTCGCTAGACCACCAGCCACACCTGGAAAAAATATACACAATGAACATATGATTACATAACGACTTGTCAACTAGAAACAATAATCGCGAGCAAAGATTGTATCAACAATTTACCATACGAACTAAATTAGAGCGAAGTAAAACAATCTATAAAATAGTATCCAAATATATGATACGTCGGCCATGGTATCGGCATAAAAAACTTGTAAATCTACCGAAATCCTTCTCTTGCATAAGGTTTTTTGACAAGGTCCGTATATCGATACACTGAAGGATCCCGCTCGAATCGACTCCAGGTTTTATAGGACCTTTGCTGTCCCCGGTTTACGTGGATTTGAACAGAAACTTTTACAGTAGCTATGTATGTAGAGCGAGCGTAGGTGAAATATAGCGTGTAGTTGTGAATACATATTATGTGGAATCAATTGGCTTTAACTACACATTAGGCTACATTACAAGCGGATCTGACAGAATTTGAAATTGAATAACACTTCAGTTATTTGGCCTACGATGGTGATTTTCAGTGCGTGTTAGATGTATTGCTCTTTATTTTTCACACACTTGTCCTAACGCTCTGGCACCTCCTGGACAGCCATGTACCTACTATTCTCGTTCCTATATGTATTGTCTATATTCATGACTCCTCAAAAGAAGCAGACAATGGGACAGGCTTGCCCATTATTTGCCCTTGTTAGGGCATGAAAAGCCATGTAATGACACGAATTGAGATCAGGAGAATAAGTGAGTTGAAGCTAGCGTTGAATTCTCTTTTGCTTAACCCAGGGAATAATTTAGGCATGGCGATGAGGGCTAGCGTTCCCATCAATTAACCAGACTGCGTGCTTTCGACTGCCATGCTAACAGTCTATGAGACTCTTGAGGAAGTGGAAATAGCAAGTTACGTTTATTTTTTCATTTTTGGTGGATACCTCATAGTAGCAGGTACCGCTGGTACCTATTTGAGGTACTACATCTACTTTTACTCGAACCTACTCGATACTGTCACCGAACTCGGTTTCTCTCCAGGGTGACACCATTGTCCTGCCTAATACCTCTCTGGCTGAGGGTAGAGACTGAATCACATCTTGTCTATTGCGACCGTACACTCCTGGCGGTTTTTTTGTTGATTAAAGTTTCACAGATTGCACGCGATACACACCACACGCATTTCCAATTGGCCTGGAATCAATCCATGAGGAACCCATTTTTTACTCAAGTAGCGCATTTTCTAAATTTGGACTATACTTTTGTAATATGGTACATGTAACTGCCGGTTTTAACTGACGAAGCCCTTATACCCCAAATTCTGCCTTTGTGAAAAGCCTCCTTAGTTGCGGTAAAGTGTTCCTGTCCTTGAGGTCTCGACACTTCCTCGTTGATCTTTAGTACCCGAATCTCTATTCTTCAAACGTTTGCACCATTCACGTACTATGCTTTCACTCAAGGCGTCCTTGTCTATTGTCTTTACCAACCTTTAATGAATGTTTGCAGCGCTGTGGCCCCAAAGACTTAATTATTGAGCAATGTTTTCAAGATTAAAACATGTTTTCCTTCTGAACTCATTTATCCTGGAATAAACTCAACTAATTTTCACCTACAAATTTCAAAAAGACTTAGGTTTCAATTGTTAGCGGCACAGAGTTGAAAAGTTGTTCAAGTCCGAATTCCGCCGGATTCGCTTGTAACAGCTTATGTATATGTAGATATATAGACCTGTCAGTTAATTACAGAGCCGTTTGTAGAGACACATCTATGAGCCATCCTGCGTCATCCATACCATCGATTGATTGTATTAAGAATAATATGCTGACACATAGGCCAGATATGATGTAAAATCTGTCGCCAGTCAACATTTTCTCCCGGTGCTCAGTAACGGACAAGACCATGCTAAAAAACTTACCAAATGCGAAAAATTATGTCAGCACCATCGTAACTATAAGCATGACCTTTTGGGTAGAAACCTGAGAGAAGTGGTGACTGCTAAGAGCTTATTATACAACATTTATACGCAGCGACTGTAGCATGCAATACTTGATTGAAGCTCGATAAAATCCTAATGTCTTTATTAGTAAAATTTGCGCTTGTAGTAGATCGAAAAAAATGGTTCAATGGGAAATGAGCTCTGAGACTGTTTTACATTCTAAAAGAACATATATTTAAAATAATTAGGGTAGATTAAAAACTGTATTTGTTGGTTCTTCTGTGATGCAAGACGAAAGTGGCAGCACTAGACAGATCTTTAAGAATGTCGCTATATCAAAATACGGTGCCAATAGACGTTCACTACCAGCACCTTAAAGAACTTTATCTAGTTCATACCTAAGTGTCTTTCAGAAGCTGGGAGAATCTCGAACTCTACAATGATAATCCATTTTAACATAATATATTAGCGGCACAATTCAATTTTAAAATGACTAAAAACTATAAACTAAGGTGGCGCTGCATTTTTTCTGTCACAGTTTCAGCCTCGGTTGCCCTGACCCCCCTCAGACGAAGCGATGTGTAGTTGCAACTCACATTGACTTAGCGGATTGCTCTGCCTTTGATTAGTGCTCAATTTTCGTTTGAGCTTCTCGTAGGTACTGAAGTACAGTGCGTGCGCGGGTCCCGAACCCATTACAACCGCAGACATACCCCTGACAGGTCGGAGCATACCCTCGTGCCGAACCATCTTATATAAACCGTCCATCACGCCAGTATAGCGTGCACCCGCAGATGGGCGCAATGATTGCAATCGCGTCTGCAAAAGGAAACCGTACAAAAGTGAAACGTTCTGTTATAACAAGATCTTGTGGCAACCAAGGGAAGTAGAGAGATTTCACATGTTGCATCCATAGACACTGACAGTATTTCATAAAGCATATACAGTTACAACGCATTGTTGTCAACGTACTACTCAAACGCTGTGCTTATTAAAATTGCAAATAAAAGTAAATATGCAATTGCATATGTGGGAGAAATGGGTGCTCTGAAAGTTATTTTGAGTTTTATTTACAGAAATAATAAACCGCAATGAAGAAACCATAAAGTAAATCAATTGAAGTTATGTTTTCGGATTTAAATGGTTAAATTAAGTTAATGTTGCTTTATCCGCTCTATCCATTCTATAGGCAGTAGGTCAGTTTCAATTAACAAAAGCTGTTCATATCAATAGCCGCGTCTTACTAACGAAGCAATAGAGAAAAACTCAAAACTAAAAACTTTATCCGATGGGTCCAATCAGCAAAAACAGCTGTGTTACTAGAGAGCACAAAACTAGGGTGGGTCAGACGGTAACTGTTCCATTATTTAAATTGTAGTAGTAATAACCCGCGAACGGGCTATCTATGGCAAAGCTATTGTAAAACGCGCCTTGAAAAATCCTATCATATTCACCTGAATTCCTTTCACCAAAAGTTTGTCACTCAAAAATTCAAGATTCACAGCGCGGCCATTATCAATCTGCTATAACAGAAAGCAGCCAAAGAAAGCGTTGCCTTAAGCGTAACGGCTACCTAATGATTATGTCCGGGTACAGTCGTTCAAGTGTCTCTCAAATGTTCCGCCATACTGACTAGGACTATAGTATTATACTTACAACCTATGGTGAACACGATTATGCCTTTGTAAAACTGTCGAATGTGTAAATTTTACCTTACCTTTCTACAAGTTAGCAGCTACTAAGATAATTTCCAATCATATCAGATAAATTTGGATTAAGCTAATCATTAATAATAATAAAAATAAAATTGCATCCTTGGTACTTTTACAAATGCAAGAATACGTCTATCTGGTACAAAAGACTCTATACACTTTTATAATCAAGATGACATTTGGAGTTTCAAAAATTTGAAGCTGACTGCATAATATACGCAACTTTTAAGTGTTTTCTTCGATTCAAAAACAAGTACGTCCCAATGATGGTCAGTTTCAAAAAGGTTGATTACTTCGTTTTAATTAGTTCACTGGCGCTGCCGTCAGCTATGAATCGAATTTCCAGAGGCAATCCTTATATAACATTATCGTTAATGACAGCTGGTTTGATCATATAAGCGACGTGCGTATTCGTTACTAGCTCCTAGAGAAATTCCGTTGTGATCTGATACTCGATCTCGTATACCCCAATCAGCCTACTTTAAGCCAATCCTATATGACAAGCTTGCGCACAACTCGGTATCAGGGCATTTTCTGACTTAGCCATCAAACGTAATACACATAGAAGCTACAGAGTCATAAATGGAATGCAAACGTAAATGTCATCTAGGAAACAATGCTTAACTATGACTCCTATGAGATTCTATCGAATGTGGACACGAATTTTACCTTCGTAACTTTCCCTGTTCTGCTAACTTCAGAAATACCGACCCATAGAACAACTTGTAGTAGTCTCTCAAATGATGACCCTTTACATTTTCTTTGGCAAGCAAAATTTAGAATAGTTAAATGACGTTCAACAAGTTATAGAATACGAAAAGAAATTGTTTTGTGCACTTGCGGAAACAACTTTTAAAGTTGGTTTCTTAATTAGACTGCCCTACGTAATAAGCAGCGAACTTATTTAGCACTACAAATAAGTGATAATGGTATAGCAAAGAACAAATTGTTGATAGTGAAAAGCAGACATAACAAACGGCTATTATATATTTTTGGTAATTCATATGTAATAATGGTGAAAAAGTCACGCCAACTGGCCACGTCTATACCCCTACAAAATCAGTAAACATCTTGTAACGTATAACTGCATGGGCCCATTCGAAAAACTGAAGGCTTTACTTCGCACATGTTCTAGCTTCTAAAACGTCGCCTATTCATTTTTCTTGCAATAAAGTATTATTCTCGTCGGCAAGTCTCTAGATATGCACGAGACAGACCACACATTATGCTATAAATTCAAGTACATATAACTGTCTGGTTTACCCTGATAGCTACTTTCTTTTAGTGTTACAGTGGTTTTGTCTCTTCCGCACTTCGTCTGCTCCCCATTTCTTCGAGTATCGCCGACGCCATCGGTCGCCGGCAATCACTAACGTCGGTGGCGTCATTACCCGCGTCGCCGCTGTTGCTTGGAAGCTCTTGTAAAAGGCTGCCGCGTGCTGCTTACCGCCTGCCCGCCATTGCAGCGTCGGCAACTGGTACCGGTGGAATTGACAGAACACTAGCGGAAACAGTGGCAGCGAGCAGCATCAAGCAGCAATCGCTTGCAGACGCGTTCCAGAATTGTCAAGGCCACGAGTGACACAAGCAGGGCCAATTGTCGCACCATGGCGTTAGGTGCACCAGTAGATACGCGAAAAGACAAGAATGGTAAATGGTCAAGACGTATAAAGCGCCATTGAAGAGCGCAAGCGTAGCAGTTGCAGTAGTATAAACAGCTAGAATAACATCAGCAACAACGTGTTGCATGTAATGGTCACAGTCATGTGCTTAACATGTACAACAAGCAACCATTACCAGATAGTCATTGCTAGGACAGAGACTACATCTAGTTGTTTCATGTGTTCCCATCAAAGCTTTCGTTAGCAAGTACGCCTACCGCATATTTCACATTAAGTTAAATCATGGATCAGACAATTTTTGGCACTGAGTGATGCTTCGTCTTAATTGCTGACTCTGAGAGAGGAAGAAAAAAGAGACTTACACACATTAGCGCAATAGTATATTCAACAAACTCTTTTTCAAAAAAAAAAAAACAGGATTTGACAGTCGTATGGAACATAATAGCTAATGCGTGTCTAGTTGTCATTGTATTCAGTCGACTAGCTCTTAGGTAAATGCATGACACGATTATGATACAATTACAGTCAGCGGGTGCGTTTGCCCGTTGACTGTAGGACGGTTGACTTTTACAACCATTATTTCTACGACATTGCAAATAACCCAGTAAATCTGCCAAACTACGATATCACCGCGAAGTTGGTCGCCAAATCATATCGACTAAATCAACATATATATATGAAAATCATATTTAACAGGTCGAGTGATCTACAGTTCAAATTACTGTCGAACGGTTTACCGTTCTAAATTCGTTGGTATAGCCTGTAAAACGACGAATCTCGACGTAGAAAGACGACGATGAACCAGGTCAGCAGATTCTCAATAAAACAAGACGGAATGTAATTTAAATGTTATCCTATGATCGATGATTGGATTACGTGATTGTGTATGGATAGACCTTTTTTCAGCTGTCGCACTTAGTTTGTACTAAGTTAAAAGCTCTACAAGTTTGTCGCCTAACATACGCTGAGCTATATTTGTCACTTTTCTATAAATACAAAAAAAATTATTCGTTACTTCTGTAACCACGAAAGGAATCTGGAAGCTAGAAAATATTTTCTTCTTTAAAACTATTATTTTAGAGGCTCTGCCCTAATGTTTTGTCCTCATCGACACCGCTATGTTATTACGAATTCTCCATTTTGCTCTCCACGAACTTCGTAAACAACAACAGATCATTATATGGAAACGGCTTTCGACCACCGAAAGCAGCTTTGGATACACCAATCGAAGGTAAGACTACTTAAGCTACTGTATCTTCACGAGCTAGGTACTTTCAGCATTTAAATAGTGTCCTTTAAGTAGTACTATATGGAATTCCTGTTGAATTTAATTATAAAGCCTTTTTCCTTTTATTGTACGTTTGTCTGTACAGCCACAGGCAGCTCATAATAAAAAGACAAACATACAAGTTAAACCAAAAAAAGTGCCAGCAAATGCTCTTTGCACTAGGAGCAAATTAATGAAATGCTCGCTTATTCATCGATATAATAGGATGTGTTCTTGTAATGATGCAGAGTACGTTTTGCTCTATTGAGGCAGTTGTTTGAATCGGATATTAAACATTAATAACGTATATTTATGCAATGGACGACATAAAAATGCGTACTTTATCCGCTCTATCCACGTGCGGTTAAAGCTCTGGCGCGAAGAAATTGCCATTCTTCCTTAACTGTTATTTGCAGCATCTTCGAAGACAGCTGGCGCCGCATGCTCAAACATTACAGCTTCAGCGAATGCTCTTCACACTTTTAGAAATAGAAGTACATTTCACACTATTTTTGTCGCAATATGTTTAACGTTAATTGTTGCTGTTTCATGAGTTTAGTAAACGTCTATGTTTCAAAGTCGTTTTTATAGATTCATGTTTTTTTGTCATCTAAGCTAGAAGGGAAGTACTCGAACCTACGAGTGGATTAAGACGCGTTGTCAAATTGGAACGTCCCAATACCTAAGTACATTCATTCACAGTTTCCTCATAGCAGCATCACTAATTACCAACGGAGAATGTTGTGGCAGTCTTTACCCGATTAATAATGTAACTATGCACAGAACATTTTGAAGGTGCCGACTATGCAACAGCAAACAGAGCACTATTAACTTTAGAAAAGCACGAGAGACGGTAAATACTCTATAGTGCACAATAATTGAAGAACCTACGCACCAGACACACTCTCAGATACATGGAAACAGATACACACGCAGACTCACGATAACCGCCACCCTGAGTTACTTCCTGATTCCAGAGATAATCAGATATATTCAGCTGAACAATCAGATATATGACCCCCAAACGCCGCCGTTTGATTGACCGGCTAGTAGAAAGTGAGTGAAATCCGTTAACATTGTGCTGTAGGGGGTGTCGTGACCCGTAACCGTTAAGATAATTCTTGTGTATAATCTATATACATTTCGCTTAACTTGAGCACCATCACAGAGGAATCCGCGCTCAAGACTAGACGGCGGACTTCTTGACGAAGAGCTTAGCAAGACATTCCGCGCACTCAGTACGATTGCTAAGAGGCCGCTCTGCCCTCGAGAAGAGCCTCTCTAGGCAAGGTAACGTACACAAAAAATGTAGAATGTATGCCAATTTACTCGATTGCAGCAACGACTGGCAACTAATTGAACCCCCCGTGACCTTGTATTTTTTTGTCATCTGTTGGGTAGCATCGTCAAGCTGAGACCATGTTCAAAAAATGTGCATCGATGTTCATATGCCTAGTTTCCTACCTTGACGGAGTCGAGGGGGTACATCACGCAGTGCTCCATAATCCCAGCAGCGGCTCCAGCCAGCATGTGGACGGGCGTCGAGGCCGAAGGAAGGCTTTCGTACTCGTCTTCCATGCCGTAAGGAGCTAATTACTAATCTGTACGCGGGACAACCGAGTTACACCTAATAGAGTTTCGTTGAATCAACGACAATGGTCACGTTTTACAATGAGGCCATCGCCAATATTGCACCATACAGAACGAGCGATAGATAAGGCCGGACGGATACCGCTGCTATACACCACACACCGCCCGACTACTACCACAGGAACACACCGACCAAAATGTACATCAGCACGAAAAGTCAAGATGGGGTCTAGCAGACGACAGATCTGCGGAGAGTAACAGCCAATACGAATTTCACCGCTTTAGAATTAACCCCGACGACGGAGCATAGCCCAGCTGTTAGCTGGACCGTGAAATCTCATTGTGCAAATTCTATTGATACCGACAACTGACTCGTTACGAACTTCAAGAAATCTCCACCCGTTATTTACAATGAATTCGCGCTCCCAGAAATAGGCGTATTTACCCTCTGTGTCTGTGAAAGCAGGTTGCCTATTGTTGTTATTTACGTTCAGTCTTCGGCCGCGGTGTCGGAGGAGAGCGCGTGAGGTCTACTATCTGTGAGTTGGGCCGCTGTTGCTGTGCGAGGTGTTCAGCACTGTAGTGTAGAGAATAGCGCACTTATCTTTGCGAACAAGGCGTTCGAATATGTTCCTACATGGTTAATTTTTATAGCGTGAGTACTCATTAAACAGCTAACTGTGCTGACCGTCTTAGTTAGTTTAACTAACACTGTGTATGAAGCACTTTTTCCATTGTGCAGCTTTTGATAGTTTGGTGTATTTCCCTGCTTATTTAAAAGAAGACGAATAGTTAGTGTGGCTGAAGTGAATACTTGATTAGCAGCGTGGGATTTCTGCTGCCATCTGCGAGCATGGCTGCTCTGCGGAGCGCATTGATGACGATGTCAAGTCGAGGAGCAACAGGTTCGTTAACTCTAAACTAAACTTTTATCATTAATGTGAATATATTACCCGTTAAGCAAATAGTAAAATTTAATTGAAATCTGAAATGCAATGCGAATATCCTAAAATTTGCATTGCCCTAGTTACTCCCTTGCGATGGACGCTTTAAAGTTCGCACTTGGAGAGAGTAATATGAACAATATAATACATTTTTTTGTAAGCTATGAGTTAAATAAGGAATGTAATCGTATCGTATAAAAAGCTTAGGGGGAATTACAGTTAGAATTTTAAGTTAACCAGAAGAGAAATTCCTGGCACTTCGTTAATACCAACCTATCTAGTGATCATATTGGCAACCCACATTAAGGTGAAGCTAACAACCTAGAAAATTCAGTATTATTTAAATTATTTCTTCTAACAGTAATTTGCTGTCATTGCTTGAGAGAATATAAGCAGACTACAGAGGCGAGCGGTTTATCTAGTTCACTACCACGAATTGACGCGGAGTTAATATTTGTTCTAAAATTGTTGAAATATATCTAAATATGACTTACTAGCGCCTTATATAACGTTGTAATGATCTGTTAATTACGCTAACAAGCAGAACTATGTTCGCCTAAAAATCGGTTAGTGCCCCATGCTTTTTGCTCTCTTACTGCGATTCAGCCATACAATGAGTCACTTGGATTCTGCAAAAGAACACGTCTTCAAAATACCAATGCTGCCATCCTTTGTCATAATAAGACGTGCGTTTCCAATCAGATTTCACCAAAGCTCTTGCATGTTGCTTTCTTACAACGTGAGAGTACCAGCTCAGCCGATGTAACGCACACGTGTTAATGATAGGTATGTCATGCCTGTACTTCTAGGCAGACGTGTCCTGGTACGAACTCATTTCTTGTCTAACGTAATTCGTTTTTTCTCAGCAGATCCAAACCAACATAAATTACGATGAACAAGCACACGAATACTAGCAAATCTATATTTAAAGGGTGCCCTATATTTCGAAGACATTTGTCTGTATGATTTCATAAAGTAGAAGTTTTTCCTCTTTGTAAATCTTGATATCCGAAACTTTCAAGTAATAAAGCTCTTATTTTGCTGACTAATTCGATAATATCATTGAATTTTATTAGCCTTTCGACCTGGTTCTGCCGATGGAATCCGTCGGAGCGTTCAGGCCGATTTTACCAACAGGGTGTCAACGTGCCTTGGTCATCGCTGTATTCATAGAGCGGTAACGAGACTCCAGCCTACAAAGGTACCGATGACGGATGAGGAGCGAAAGCTTCTTGAAAAGCTTGGGGAGCCAGATCACGAAACACGAGGTTATCTCAACGAACTCTACGATGAGTTCGACGTGGGCGCAGAAAAACGCAAAGAACAGAGACAACAGCGAAAGCAAAAGAAAGATCATTCAAAAGACAAGGTCAATTTCCTAGACTAACAGGCGAGAATGCTTGACTAAGACAATTAGCAAAAATTTCTTCATTATTAGGAAAAATTAGCTTTTTCGAGAACAAATTTAGATAAGTCATGCTAAAGCGTAAATCAAGGTCGCATATAATTGTTCAATATACATACTATAAACCTCAAATTAGTCTGCTGAGGAAATGCTTCCAGCATATTTAAAACAAATAAAACATATGTTAATTTCCGAAATACTGTCTAGCATGTGTGTCCAATTGGGTTTTCTACCTCCTATTTGTTCTTGGGAAGAACGCCACACTAATACCTACATATTTTGTGTGTTATGTACGATCTTCAGCAAAGTGATGAGGACACTGCGCCTAAATCATTCGTGGCTCCAGCTCATATAGCAGAAAAGCGAGAACTGTCAACGATGAGCTTTATTCGCTCTCTGCACACTTCACGTATACTTAAAGACAGAGCACCAAGTATAGGATCGTCCGATGGTAACAGTAAAAGTTCTTCGGACATTGGGGCCGAAAACGATTCGGAAGTCTCAGACAATCACGTCACTATGAAGCCCTCAATAAAGGTGCATAAACAAAGGCTTACGGATGAGACGGAAATCATCTGGGATCATCAAGAGAAACTGGATGCACAGCATACCTATAATGACTACTATCCAGAACAGCAGAAGGTTGATCTTTTGAGAGGTACTCGTAAAGGGATCACAATGCTTCCTTGTTTTATGAAATATCTCCAAAATTTATTATGAATTGATGTTGTCTATGCGATCTACGAAAGTCTCCAAATGAATTTAGCGTTTTGCTTATAGGATAGAACAGAAAAGGTAGGTAATTCATATGCTCTTTTACAACGAACTTCTTTATAGAATAACACACGGTGGAGAGAAGCGCAAAGAAGGGTGTACACATAATTTATAAAACAAAAATAGTTAAGACATTGGGTTGGTGTACTTCTTAAGATTAAATAAATTTCCTCAAGTATTAAATATACAACGTTCCGTTATCCTAAAAATCCTGCACTTGTGCAAAGCTTATTGTTTCACCATGAATGATTGCCTTATTCTACAAAATCCCATTTAGTAATTTCGCTAATAACAGTAATTTCGCTTTGTGTATGTTGTTGTGTATCTGTGTTAAATGACAATTTCAATAAAAATTCTCTTCTTGCCTTACCTAGTAAAATCCAGTGAAGGCTAAAGGGACATAATGCACTTCTGGCAGCATATCTAGACAGGTTCAATAATCTAGAGTTTGCGCAACACTCCTCTGTAAATACATATAAATAAATATACTAATCCGTATACAAGCGTTATATATAACACTTGATAGGATGCCATTTATATTTATATAATAAAACAGTTTCTCATTAATACAATGAGTATGGTCTTACCTAACTGCTCGTTATATTTACTTCTTGTTTTTTTAAGTAGGAATTAAACTACCACGCGGTGAAACTGGCGTCTTCGATATTGATGATTTGGTAAGCGTTCTTCGCGAGGAGCGGCTACTGGACGTAGTGGTTATTAAGATTCCCCCGAATCTTCCTTACGCTGATTATCTCGTGATTTGCTCAGCTATATCCGTTAGACAGGCAAAGGCCATTACGCAATACCTCAGAAAAATGGTAAGACATCACAGAAATGTATAACATAATGTACACGAGGAGGTTTTAAAACACATCTAAGTCCAAAGAAAGTATAGATACTAACGACTGCGGAAAGTCAAAACCGATTATGTTCGCTTTTACAACAATGTCCGGCTAATTTCCATAGCTTGTTAATGGCAACTTTTTACGCATTGTGTATTTGCTATTGACTAGTTCAAACGTAAAAAGCGGGCGGATGATGCTGCTCTAAAGATCGAAGGGATGGACTCTGATGACTGGAAGGTACTCGATATGGGAAATATTGTTTTGCACATCTTTGATCAGCAAACGCGAGAAAAGTATGATCTTGAGACGCTATGGACCGTTGGTAAGTACTATCTGTGTGTCCCTATAAATCACCGAAATCTTGGATTACCCTCCGAGATGCCTTTCATTCCTCTCTTTTTGTGATTCGACGAAAAATTCAGGTGTCCAAGTTCGAATTTGGATCCTCATTTATAAAACAAAAATCGACACCTACAACAGTGTGAAGTGCACCGAATGATAATTTAAAAGATCTATGATATCCGTGCGAATGTATGAGTTTTAAATATTCAAATCATATTGTTCGTTTGCCATACTAGTGTGCTCGTTTAGCAAAGACAATTACCGACAAAAAAATTCTTGAAACTAATGACATCTCAGGCAGTCTCGAGATAGTCCTTGTTGCAGTTTCAACAATATCCTATCTATCTTTAAAGGGAATTTCAACCGCGAGCTTACAAACGTATGTTTTAAATTGCATGCGTGAAGCCGTATAATGAAAGCTTAAGCGCCACTGAATCTCAGCACAAAAACGAATCTTACTTTAGCTTATGTTTAACATCGTTTTTGTAATCCAGTTTTTAGAGTAGTACGCATTAAATGCATGCACCAATAGTGAAGAATATATGGGTTAGCAGCAGACGTACCGCCTCATGCATTTCTATTCCTTTTCCTTGGGTAAAATTCTGTCTTCAGGTGCCGATATGGACGATCTAGTACGGGATAATGGCGAACAAGAAGATGTTGACACACTTGAGAAGCACATGAGTTTTGTTCGAAGCCTTATCCCGCAACATGCGACTACATCTACAGACTCGCCATAAACTCATGTTTTGATCAGAACGTCGTCGCAGCTCATACACGAGACAGCTGCGCTAGTGTCCCTGTTCGATGTTGTTATTCTCAGCTATCCATTTGAATGAAAATTAAATGTTCGCTGAAAGGCTAGCAAAGAACAAGAAGTACTGTTATTATAAATGAGGATATGGGGAAATAAATGAAAGAGAAAGAGTCAAAATGTGGAGTGTGTGCTCTATCGAGGATAATAAAATCAAATATTTGAACAAAGTGCAGCTGTAACTTAAGCCATAATTAAAGTGTTTTTACTTAGAAAACTACTACCTCATATGTAGTTAGCCTTACTGTGTGCTGCTTTATCTGAGAAAAGTGAAGTAGTGAACCTTGTCTAGCATATTTTATAGAAAAAAGGATGCGATTATAATCTATTTGTGCATTAAATCGTCATTGTGAAGTAAACGGTGAACTTTAATTTTCTATTTTAACTTATCCAGGTTTTGTTTCTATGAGTTTTTATCGTAATGGTATTACAACGACTTAAAGAGCGTGTTCTGAGATATGTCGACCATTCTGGCGTTAGCATATAGAATTCGTTTAGATCTAGCACATAAAGGTTTTAGCAAAAACAGGTATTTTTCATCAAAAATGAGCAAAAAATGTCTGGTTAGCCGTCCTTCATCGTTCTCCGATTATCGGTTATCTGATTGAAAGTAGTCTTTAGATCGTACGATTTGCATTAAGTTCATAGACGTTTGAGGAGTTTTTCCATCAAGCCAACTTGATCAATATAAACCGGTTTCACTTGAGTACACTATGATAATAAACGATAATAAATAATTAGAGATTATCTATTATCGTTTTATATCTCAGTCATTATACATACTGCATATAACGTAATAGTACGCGTAATAATAACCACTGTTTATTGGTTAATTTGATATCTAATATGTACGCTATACACACAACGCCGATCCGAGTGACAACTATGTAGGAGAAGCCGATACCCAGCGATTGCCTGATACGATGGTCAGCGGAATAACAATAGAAAAAGCATAGCTTCGATCGTACTAAAAAATATTCATGCATTGCTTGCCATTAAGATGTCGCTGAAGTTAAGCACTGCTTAAACGCGAGAAATTTAGCTTGATTATTTCATTCATTCTATTATATCAATATTTATTGAATTGTAACTTTCAAACGAATATTTACTGAGTTATAGATTGAACCATGAATAAAAGATTAAAGTCTTTCCAGAGCGAGATATAGACACCTCTCATTTATTGCAGAAAATTGACTGCAAATAGTTTTTTCAACGTTACCTAATTATTGCTAATACAAAGGCTGCCCCCAGGATGAAAAGTGAAGCTGAATCCTTAGCCGGCAACTACAATCCTTAGACCGCACGATCAAAAATCCCTGCTTTGCGCGATCTTCAGGCTTAGATATCTACATTCTATCTTCTAATATCAATGCTAATGATATGCATCGTCTGTGTATGTTTATTGGTAAGGTTTTTATTGACTTCTGGGGGGTTTTGGGGTGCTTCCTTGAAAAACTGTAGGGGATGTAAGACGAAATATTTAGGTATAGCAGAGGTTCAAATTGATTTCAGAAAAAATAGAAAAACGAACAGTCAAAAATGGGTCTATGCAAGGTATCTTGTTGCACAGTATATATAAGTACCTTTGAGTAACAACACTTTACGTGTTCCTCTACCTAAAATTGTTATATTCAGTCGTATTTCTAGCTCTCGCATTTCTTACTGAGAATTCCTCTTAGATCTTTTCGTTAAACTGTTCCTCGCATTAAAGTCAACCTGTTTATTATAGACTGTTATATGGAAGCCTTCAAAAGACAAAACACTGTTTAGGAAGCTAAATCCAAAAAAATCATTCCAATGTCGAGAAGAAACACCGATGGTGCTTCTTTCCGACATTAGATAATACACTACCCTTTGTATATGCATTAGGAAAGGTTAATTGTGAATTCAATAAGTTTTATTATTCAGTTTTCAAATAGATCACAAAAGAATTCCTAAAATGGAGGAAGTCCTATTGTTTATGCTTCAAACGACGACCTTTTTCTTTGACTTGGTATCCTCCAAACGCCAACGGGGTTACTGAAATGCTTTAGTAAGCCTTAGATGTGACGCATTGCGACACATCCTTTTTCTCGATGATATAAAAAATAAGAGTGGAGTAAAAATCTCCACTAATTTACAGCAAGTGAAGACTGCCGCAATGGAAAATTCATAATCTAATATTGCCAGATGTCAAACGATGTTATATAGGTCAGAGTTTTTCATGTATAAATAAACGATTAAACCTGAACTTGAAGAATCGGGCATCCAAGGCAGTTAACCACTGTGCTCATTAAAGTAGTCGAGCTACTCCGAATGTCTCGTCCGAATAGTATTGAGCTGCACAGAATCAGCCAGCAGCGAAGCCCAAAGCCTGTTCTGAATACCTGAACCCCGAGTGAATTTTCGGAGATTTCCGATATCTCTACAAAGTCGTGCCACTCTTCGGAATCGTCAGCGGATGTTTCCCAACATACTAACCAATGTAGTAGACTATTCATGTCTGTTTGAGCACGCAATCCGTGGTCATTAATTAAGCCTAATCTTTTAAGGATGAGGGAGAAATCTTTTTACGAAATTTCCCTCGACTCTTTAAGGTATCTGGTTGCGGAATCTTTCCGACAGACCTGAAAGCTTTTAAATGGCATAGAAACCGTTTGAAAACACGGTGGGCCTTTGTCAAATTTAGCAAGATATCAAACTATTTTTGGCATCTTGCTAAATTCATGGGTTAAACAGATATGCCGTAATATTTTACAACGATAACTCGTCGCGGCATTTTCTTGATTGGTACTTCCGTAATAGAAGCATTAAGTCTGACACAGATTGTGATATGCCTAATGCTAGAAGATGCTCTAGTGGACAGATACTAAATAACTTAATTTTTAAGACGAAGCTACAAATTTTAATCAATTCCTCCTGTGTCTTGTGGTTCTTGTTTGTGAATACATGCTAAACCATGGTGTACTGCACTTTGTGTGATTACTGTTACGTATATTTTTTTTGTATAACATTCATTGGTAGTTTCGGAGAAATTTCGCAAATTCTTTTACATGAAAGCTTTTCACTTTCATTTTTAGTTCCGAGGATGTTTTATTTTTCCGTCCTACGTTACGCCAGCCCTCTGTTCTCTAGGCACCACGTACCTCAGCCTGTATGCTGTGACTGCTAGTCATCTTTTGCCATCATGCTTTTACAAGTGATTTTCATGGTATCACTGTTGTGAAAGTTTCAGCATCAGCAGTAGTATCACGTATCGAAGTTCCACGGTTCCACTGAAAATAATGTTTTTTACGTAGCTTTTATATCCCTTAAAGGATTTGACACCTGTAACAGTTCTAGAACACCCTATATAGAACATGAAGCTTTTTTACACGTACGAAAAACGAGCATTAAATTAAATACCCCAACGTCACCACTTGCTAGTCGGTAAATAGTACCGACATGCAAGATATCGACTCGCCATAATAAAAATAAGTTCAGACGTGAAGTAAACACTGTTTGACACTGCATAAGCCAAACTGTGGAACTTAATTTTTCGTTGTACTGGCACGATTGTCCAATCTATAGTGATTTCGACAGGAAAAAGTATTAATTAATTCTCCGTCAACACCAGACAAAAAGGAGCGGAATATATCTGCAAGGTCGACGATCATCTCGATAACACTGTGGCATCCATAACGAGCGAGGTCCAGCCTTGACCCCGACAATTTGTTGAAGTTGTCAAGAAATTCTTTACCACAAACCCCACGTGGATAGTGTGCCATCAATTCAACAAGATAGACTTGAAAATTGTTTCGGACGGCTCGTCGATGCCTCATGAGATCACTGTCGAATTTTGCCCTTCAGCTGAAGATATTCGTAGAGCGGGCAAACTCACTTCAGCTTTACACCAGAAGGTTACGTAAGGAATTAGATGAGATGCTATTCAAATCGATATGTGGATTAACAACAACGGACATAAGCTAGGCCAGTTTCATTACTCTAATGCAGTTTTTTTGCACACAACGTATGATTGATAATTCGAGAATGTTTCTACATTTTTAAATCGAGCAGACATGATTCAATGTGGTTCGTCATATTGCTTGCATTTTGTAGTTGCATGTTATTGAGGCCAACGAACATACATACCTAACAGAGTCGAATTGAAAATAATAATCGTAAGAACACCTAAAAGTAATTTACGTAGCAATGAATAAGTTGCATTGCAGATACCTGTCTTGGCGCCTATCTGGTCCTTCCAGACCAGTTGGGTCCTGAGGTTCCGGTCGAGTTATTACGTACGCGAACTCAGAGAATACAGTTACCCGTTTCATTTCATTTGAAATTGAAGTGATAATTCATATAGCGACTGAAGAACTTTTTAGCATTTAAACAGCCCAAACAATCGCAAAGCAGTGGGTCTTTATGCCAAATGGCGTACGCTCTCGGCATAACCTGTAGATAGAGTTGCGGATGCATTGGCAAGACTTAACATAGTAAGCAAAGATCTAATATTTTAAAATGTCACCAATATTTTCATCTCTGCTCATGGACGAATGGCCGTTCAAAACGCCAATACAATTATGTCTATCTCAAGCTGGTTTATGAATTAACCCTTCCAACTTTCATAATACTCCCCCAGTGACCTTCATGATACTTTCAAATTGTTGAGGTTTGACGTTATTTAATCTAGTGCTAGACTTTTAAGGGCTTATCGCTGACAAGCTAACCAAATATTAATTGAACTCGAAATTTACTACCAGCAGGTGCGAAAAATAAAATACGCAACAAATCGAACTTGCGCTAATGGTCGTCCACAGATACATCAAGATACAGTAGAGGGTAGTAGGCTGATGTCACACCAAGAACGGCTGATTGAATTGTCTCAACTTCTGCTGACTTATGTATGCAGTACCCAGTTTTTGCAGTTTCTACTTCATTTGTTTCTCGTCCTGCCGCAACGGTACGAGATATAGAATCCAACGAGACTGTTTCTAGCATCTCCATATCAGATAATGGACGCTGCTGTCTAGGGACTTCAGCGAAATGACCCTGAATACAGCACTATACTAATCCAGTCTCCACTTGGTAATTCCGCTATGACGAAAACTCCTACCACAAAGACAAGAAAATAATTCCAGAACGAATATATTTATTGGCCTTCCCGGCAGACGATCTGTGTTCTGTATATGCATGTAAATGAAAGATACGATACCCTTTTCAACGAGTTGCAAATATGTATGCGATAACTGACGACAACGAGACTTTTTATCCCCCCGAACTCTTACGACTGTTGGGTAAGATCCGCATTTATGCTAGAATATGGCAAATCGAAGTCAGAGTTTTCTCAGCTGATTGTGAAGTGGTTTTGAAAAGTCTCACCAAGTGGCTTGTGTTTTTTATGTAAATGAATTACCTCAAAGCAGTCGGTCATAATCCGAGATTTTTTTGGGCATCGTACCTCAAATATACAAGCTAAGAAGAAACTAACTAAACTATACCATATTTAGAAAAATGGCTTTTTTGGTTGCTGTCGAATCTACCGGATGGAAACACATAGTCAAGCCTGCAAAGGCAGCGACTCGATCGCCCGCATCATTAGGTTCGTTGTACACGAAAACTGGGATTCATAATATTGTCTGATATGAAGACAACAGTTATGTATATCTAACTTTTTTTGGAAAATAACTTACTTTAATCCCGCTAGCCATTTGTGGCTATTGTTTTCTGCCGCTTCTCAAAACCTTTCATTCGCTGAATGCGCAATGTTAATATAATATTGTAGAAAAACTCCAATGTTCGATTATTATTCCTCTCAGGGACTTATCTCAATCATTTTGTTTCTTTCTAGGTAGATGTTAATTCAAGGTTGCATTTTAAAGTCTATCTTAGCTGACAGTGCATTCGAATATAGACTGAATGTGGTATTGAAATATTTTTTAAGGCGAGAAGTTGTTAGAATTACCCAAATGTGGAGATTGTTAGACTCCGTAGTCCCTAATAATTAAAAAAGCCGTAAAATACTAAATTACTCGAATCGGCATGGATCGAACGGCGCGTTAACGTCACGACGTCACATCTCTTTTACGCTCCATTATTACACACAATAAAGGCGCAGTTCTAAAGGAGTCGGCAGCTTTTCCTCTCCTGCCCTTGGCTTTTCTGGCCTTGTCCTGCCTGGCGTATTGAAGATACTCGTTAGTGGTCGCTCTTCTCGGTCTTATTTCCTTTCCCAAATTGTTGACGCGGTGAATGCGATGCACGTAGCTAGGGGCACACATACAGAATGTTTATCTGAACGAGCGATGCGAGAGTAACGGCTGCAGAGAGTTGTCTTCAATTGCTTCTCCTTTGATGCACGCCCCTCGAACACACTTCACCACAGAGAAAAGGTATGCGACCACTTCTACTATGGATGATAGCGGCAAGGCACCTGCTTTCGTTGATGTCGGCATATCCTCGCTAGCTGTATTAGCGAGTAACGCACTACTACGATTGCATGGCAATCTGTCAGCGCCAACTAAGGCTTGCTAACTTTATATATTTGTGTGTTTCCTCCTGAGAAATTTCAAATGTGGATTTACGTTACACTGTCCATCTTGCAACGAACAATCTACACCAATCAACGTCTCGAATACATTGAACAATAAAGAGAATAGGGACATTAACAAATTGTTGTAGTTAGACAAAACGACGCAATACAGTATAACTACAACCTCACATTTTTGTACGGCTAGCGAGCGTGCATTGGTAGCAGAAATGCTCACCTGCTTCGTAGTATTCTACTTTTTATGTTTCTTATTCATTCGGGTGAGGCCAACGTCGTTGCGCTTAGAAGGGGCCTTGGCCAACAAGAGGGAATGAGGATTCCTACCAGTACACCTAGACAGGGTCGTGGTCATGCTCGTTTTCGTTGTTGTAGACGCTGTCTTTTGGCAGGCGGCTTGTTTGGGCAAATCTTGTTATCAATGGCCAGAGGCGCGTCAAGCGTCAATCGGGGGACAGAGGGGCGGTATTCGATCTGTTCGTAGGGTTCGGCCGCACCGCAACCAAGAGATAGCCGTCTTCAGTCTCCGCCAACTAGCATTATACAGTAGTAGAGGTTGCCGTAGTGGGCGCCAGTTCAGCGTATGTCTGTGAACATTTATTTGTATGTCTTTGTGTTTTTATGTACGCGTGTGCGTATTGCGCTTACATACACTCAGACGGACACACGCCAACAGGCATAGGACAATGTGTATGGATGATCTCGCATCTTGACATCGCTTTCTCTCTCCTTCGCTCAGCTAGTGTATGTGCCTGCTGCAATGTGGGTTTATGTATGCTCTCCATTGGAGAACATCGTGCTGTTAGTGTGAAGTACGGTGATGACGATGGCGACTGTGGCGGCAGTTCTGCTGTGGCGATGGCGGTATTATCAGATTACAGCTGTGTGTTCGCCAGAGGTTGCCGCAGGAGGGACAGGAATGACCCAAAGAGGACAAAGTCCGACGGCCCGGGAAGTATTGGAAGGGGAGAGGGTCACAGGGGTACCTCAGGGGTCGCTGGAGCTGCTGGATCCTTTGGGAGGGGCGGGAGTAGGGCAGGGAAACTCCGGGATGCGGAAGGCCGGACGGCTAGGCTGGCAAACGAACGCGCACACGGGGAGCCTCGTTCGTCGTAAGGGAAATAGACATATTTTAAAGTTTGAAATAAATGAGTTTGCCGACGGAACGCGTCCGCTCGTTTCTACTACCCTCTGCCAGACGAAAGCTGCTGGCTACTGCCTGGCCTCTTTTCGCACCCCCCTTTCCCTGCAGACTCCCCCATGTGTTACTACCCGTATATGAGTAGTTCGAAGTGCGTCTCTGTGCGACGGCGTTGGCTTCGTTCCACCGCAGCCAACACCGTCGACAAGCCGCGAAAATTTCGACTGCCAGCGAGAATGAGGTTGCCGCCAATCCCCCTCCTAGCGTTTCCCTGCTTACCACCAAATAGCAGGATGAGAAGGCAAATTTGGTGGTTGCACTGTTTGGCGGAACCAGATACACATATAGATGCTCATAGACAGCAATGTTGATGAAATATGGCGCTGTCGATGGCCAGCTGATGTCACCAACGGTCCTCCGTAGCTTGCCCCAGTCGAAAAGGAGGTCTAAACACGACTTGTCGGTCACACTGTTTGTTTCGTGCACCGTGCGGCCACCTACAAAGTAGTAAAATTATTACACACAAGAAACTTTACTATGCCATATCTTCAGAAATTTTACCCGTATTTTATCTTTTTGAGTTTGTTCAATGTATCAGTGTTCAATAGCTCGAAAGAAGTATTTTACAATTAGCATCGTAATATCTGCACATTACTCTGCGAAATCCCGTAATAATGTCGAGACACACTTGAGGCCTATGAGATTCTTGTCAGATTCAATGCTGTGCTTAGTAATGGTATTACGTCGCAGTATGCATTCTAGTGAAGTCCTTCCATAGTCTTTAACTCTAAATTGTTGCGCCAAATTCAACATTTTCTGCAGGCAAAGAGCAGCAGCTTTAGTTTAGGCTAAACAGTTCCTTATTTTCTAAAAAGCGCTATTTCTGCACCATATAAGTTTCCGCTAACAGACGCACGCTAGACCTCGCGGTCCAGATATGACGAAATTCATATTAGACGTTTTTCGTATTAGCTTATAAGCCAAGACACAATGACTCGGAGTCCCGTATATGAGAGCACAAGGACGTCTATGATAATCTACAGCGGTCCGAATAAACAATCCGATTTTTCTGAGAAGTCAACTTATACTTTAAAGTGATAATTTACGTCACAGAGCTGGGATTAATTTGCGCTGGCCTTTCATATCCTGAGACTTTGCCTTTCAAGTATAAGTCTAAGGATCTCCACCACTAAGTAGAGTGCCTTACCACTAAACCATCATAAGAAGCGGACGTTTACAAGTAAGTGGTGAACTCATGCAAGGATCCGTATTCCGAGATTGTTTGATAGAAGCCAATACTTGAATGTCACGAAGCGTAGGGAAGTTGTTTCCTGTAACAAAAAAAGCTCATATCACTCAACTCATAACGTTGAGCCCAGTAGATAGGGCGTTTGCTCCACCGCAATGTTTCACCTCTTTCCTCAGCTTGCTGCACCCTCAAATCGAGCGCACGGGCGCAATCTCGGATCTAACTGCCCCAATACCAACCGTGGAGTTTGGCAGCAGCTTCGGCCACAGATGCGCCATTCCCTGATGGATGCGTTCATCTCTCGTTACGGCATCAGCGTCAGTACAGGCGTAGCCGGTTTCTGCATTGACAAAAAGTGCCAATATTACTCGACAGACAATACGTTCGCGCTTCAGTTCCGAGCTTACCAACTGCAACGGCCCTGGCTAAACGACGTAGACCCTTCTTCAGCGTCGACCGACTATTTCTGCCTCGCTAAGCATCTACCCCTTCTGCAGCCTAACCCAGAATCACTTCTCCTTAGCTTTCGCAACTAGAAGCTGTTGCTGCAGCTCCTGCCGCTGCTTTTGTATGTTTCGCTATCGAGACCCAGTGCACAGTAGATATACAGCTTGCATTCATTTGGGGCAGGGGAGGAGAGATGGCACTACCTGGTGAGGCTGTGGAACCGAGACCCGTGATTGAGAAACCAGCAGCGCAGTAGGGCAAGAGTGGGGCATGTCATCACGGCTGTCTATCGCATCTGCGCCCGCGGGCAGGAGCGAGGGCGTTCAGACATAACCACAGAGGTTGACGATGGCGTTCGTAGAGACTACGACTACGCAAGGCGCGCTGGATGAGCTAGCGCAAACGACAGCGACGACTAGCGGTAGAATAATAACAGGACATGAGAACAGGGTGCATGAGATAGTTATTGGTGAACAGGCCAACGACTGGCGAGGAATGTCGAGAAGGATCTGATTGTGAATCAGATTTCGACCTATTTGTCCTAGCTCGATTAAGTCCGAAGCGGTATACTTAAAGCGCGACTTCGAGAAGCTAGAGAAGATTATCTAACAGTTATATGGCAGTTGATAACTGCTACAAATAAAAGTGCATGCGCATCTGCCAAGTACCATATCACTTATTTGATATTGTGTTCACTATGTAGCGAGTATTAAACTAGTACAATTTTATGCAGTCCGGTATCAGACAACACGGATGAGCTTACGAAAGGCCTATTATCTGTTGAATCGTCGATACTATTTATACGCCCAATGCATGCTGCTAAATCGTGCGCTTTTACCTGCTCATAGAAATTAATGTGTAAAGGCCAGATTACCCTTGAAGTGAGTAATACGTCTCTTTCATGTATGTTCAGTCTGTGGACATACTTTATATACGACATATATGTTCCGGGTGTTTTTATATTTCGCATAATAATTAGTACAGGACATGTCATGTTCAAACAAAGTTACTTCACAGCTTTGTTCATCATTGAGCTTTAAAGTTGAACGGTTGGTTGTCTTTGATGTGTGTTTATGATCATAACAAATAAGCTTGACCCTATATATTTCTATCCGCTGAGTGTTCGCAGATTTGTCAGTATATATTCGCATGTTGTCCAGGCCGTTCAACGTGTGACATGGCTCGGTGAAACAGGTGCGCGTCGTCGCTGTAGATGCGCATATATATGTGATGCGCAAAATGTATGGCCTACTACATACATATAAGGCACGCTTGACTGGAACGGCGGTAAATAGTTGACTTCGTAGCGTGAAGTTCTGAGTTGTACAGTCGTACCGGGGTCTTCGGCGATGAGTAAGTTGCGCTCTGCGTTATATTTACTTTTGGGGGAGAGGCAGGGCAAGGCGAACGAAGCGAGGTATCGAAGTGCGCGTGTGGCCCATTTTCGTGCGTGGTTGCGGAGCCGCTGCTTCTCAATCGAAGCATCATCGTCTGCTCCTCAGCAGCACAACAAATTGTTTCCCATTTTTCAACGAGCAAATGCCAACTGGCGGCGCGATGGTAAGTAAATGCCGTCGAACGAGGCGCGGGTTTTACTCAGTCGCATCACGCTTCCTGTTCTTTCGAGGTTGCAGCTAGCGATTTTCGAGGACGATTTTGCCAACGGCTTCTGTGTCTGCAGGGGTTAGGGAACCCTTTCAGAGGTGGCAACAGCTCTGCGGTTTACACGCCTGGTTTTCATTCGCCTCCCACGTCCACCCACTCACTCACTTGTCGCCGTCTGGCGTTTGGCCTCGAATCACGAGGCTGGAAAGGAGAAACCATGGGGATTATGCCACCTCCACGATTTGAGAAACGTGCGGGATGCCGAGAGAGAGGCCAACTAGGGAAAGAATTTCCATAAATATGAACCACCTACGCAACCTTGTTCTTTGATCGCAGCTCACCAATTGAAGTTGACTGCTTTTGATGCCGCTGCTGACGCTGTACATTGCGCCAGTGATGCGTCAGTACATATTGCGTAGCGGACGAAGCAAGTGGCATACGAATTCAACGGCGATAATCTATATTCGTCTTTTCACCCCCTGGAATAGGGTAGAAATCAACTTCGTCTAAGTCTATTCATTTTTATAGGGATACATTTATACTTGGTTCATATATATCTATATATAGTTAGTTAAATATATAGTTTGGTATTTGCTATTGAGTTCTGGCTAAACGGATGCCAATAAGCCTGCGCATAGGGGCACGAGCGGGGCAGATATTAGGTAAAAAATTAACTAGAAACGACTAACGTCATTGTCTTTGGTTTCCTGTTGTTGTATTTTGTCTATGAGGTCGAACATTGCATAGTTTGTCTTTACGCTGCAAAAATGATTAGTGAAAACAATTTTACAGTTCTATTGGTCGTTTGTTTAGATTTAGTTGACGAACTAAATATACAAGTAAAAACACTCACGCGGGATCTTTTTTCCAATCCGTGTTACTTCAAATATTAAATATAACAAACAATTTGTTTGTGAGATCCCGGGCTTTCACTGACTACTAAAGGCGTTGATGATGGATCGTTACAAATCCACAATGCATTTATGCCCTTGTTGGGCTTTCGCAAATTTTAATTAAAAATTTAAAATTTAAGGTGGTTGAGCATATAAGGTCTCTGAAAAAGTTTACGCACCTACAACATGTGGTAGTAAGCAAGTTATTTTCTCGTGCATTCCTTTCTTTTGTTTAACTTAATGATTATTATCAAACCTAGTCTTTGGAACCTCTCCAAAGCGAGCGTAGCCCCGTTCGCCATCATATCAATACTTTGAATTTGAAATTAAATGAGAAAGAAGAAATCTATGGCACGGTACGTATTACGATCGCTGTGTTTCGTCGTCACATTGACAATGGTAAAGCTGCTCCAGTTCCTGCTTTGTGTGTTTGGGTTGACTGAGTATTGACATGGCCTTTTGCATTGACAAGAACCCGTTTCATATACAAAGACAAGCTAGTACGCGTGTACCGTATGTTCGCACCTTCCTGGCCGTTTGATATACATGTCTGGGAAGCTAAAGATGTGTGCTAGCTAGATGACTGTACACCAGCTGCTGCAATATATTGCAAATGAGCAATGACGATGTGTTCGGCATCATGTTTACCTACCTGAGCTCCTCATGCTCTGGTTCAGCTCCTCTCGTCACCCCTCATTCGCTGGGGGGCGTGAACGAGGTATGCATTTATACACGGTTTCACGCATTGACACTGGCTGCACGGCCGAACCAGTCTGACTGCTAGCTGCTCATTGCACGGGGGCAGCCGAAGAGCGGGGCGTGCGGCCAAAACTCGTGATACGGCCACCCTGCTTTGAGGCGCTTCGAAAGCGCCCATGTAGGGTTAGATGAATCGTCTATGTATGCACTAGTTGGTTACCGAGCATATGGTACAGTAGTAGCGGCGGTAGCCAATAGCGAAGCACGGAAAAGTACGACGAGGAGCTGGCGAGTGAATTCGTTGCCTAAGCTGAAAAGGCAAGAACCGACGACGGCGATGACGGCGAGGGGCGAAGTCAGCAAAGAAAGAGAGAAGGAGATCATGTAACGGGACGGCAACGCTGCTTTGGCTTTTTTCGTAAACACGTGATGACGTTGCGGTCTACCGTAAGCTGGCCTGCAGGATGAACGAGGGAGATCTCTGCTTTTGCTCTGGCCTAGCGAAATGGACGACGCACAACCGTGTGTGAGAGGTGAGTCGGCAACAGTACTCCTCTAGTACCCCAGACTAAATCGCTGCTGCATAATACGACGTCGCGCTGGAGGGGGACTGAGGGTAAAAAGGGGGCGCGATCGGGAACTAGGAAAGGTTTGGATGCCGTGGGTGCTGTGTGGCAGAGCAGAGAATATGAGCTCCTAGGCGAGAGTCTTTTGGAGCATAACGAGTCAGCAAAGATTGATCGCGTTCTACATTCGGGCCACAAATATTGCTGTCAGCTAGACAAATTACTTTAACTTTCAAAAAAAAGGGAAATACGGGAGCGGAGCGGGTTTTAGCTGCAGGAAAGATTTGGGATAAAATCAATGTGCGAAGTAACTAGCATTTAATTAACTGTTTCCCCGAAGCGAGTGAAACGTTTTTACATGATCGTGTCAGCTAATATGTTATTCAACCTGTAGCCTTCAAGTGTTTATAGTTTGGGCTGAGAGAGTGTCTTGTCTATATGAAACGCGCTGATTAATACAAGCTACGGTAAGGGTAGCCATAGCGTGAAAAGAAATTACTTTAATTATCGATTGATTTTATAGTGTGCATTTGTATACGAACAGGCCACAACATCGTTGAGACCAAATTTGAACCGAAAAGTCTCATCGAAGGTGAGCACATCTAGGTCGAGCTCAACTTATTACAAAAAAAAGTTTTTTTTCTTTAAATTTTATATACTTCCAAGGTTCTGGGCTGCTCTGTTATTATTTTCGACTAATTAAGTTATTAATTTGCTTTGCATCCCACCCACAAGGTCGTAACACTTTACGGTCCTTGACATTCAAATGTGATTATGCGTGCGCAATCCTATTACTATAAGCCGCTGCTCACATTGATGGTATGGCTGCAAGCAAACTGTCTGCAGCGTGTGGAATAATTAAAGCTTGTA